>NC_054384.1:88203179-88235679 GCF_017654675.1 Xenopus laevis | reverse complement strand
CTAATACATCCAGCTCAAAAAAAAAATTGCCATGTTTAACTTCAGGATCCATTTGTGAGAAGGAAAAGTCTAACGCTTTTTTTTTTCTCTGAGAAAATGATGCCCTCAGGTATGATGCCTGGTCTAGAGAAAGACATTTACTGCTATTCTCTCCAGGCTTTCGCCCTTTCACTATGACATTAAGCAGAGCTATCAAATCACTTTACAGAGGACTAAACTAATCTGGCACACAACAGCATTGGTCTGAAGGTGATTGGGGTTGGAAGTTCATCTTTTTTGCAAGATTTGGCAGGCTTTCTATTTAGATTTAAAAGCAAGACACTGCCCGGAATCTCAGATCATCTGCTCGATAAAAGAATATTCCCATGGGGATTTCTCTATCGCACTAAGTCTAATGACAGTGAACATAGCCTTGCGCAGGCACTAGTACATGGACTAATAATAAGCTGTTTCTGACTGTCAGCAGGGGAACACCAGCAGACAAAGTGCAGTTCTTTGGCTGATTATGACATTATTGGGGACTTTAGCAGCATATTATAATAAGATTAGTGATGGGTGAATTTATTCGCCAGGAGCAGATTCGCAGCGAATTCCTGTGATTCGAAGGCAGCGAATAAATTCACAAAACCGACGCGAAAATTCACCGGCGTAAAAAAACAATGGACGCCGCTGTCCAAAAAACGGACGCCAGCGTCAAAAACGGACGCTGGCGTCAAAAAGGAGACGCCCCAAATTTGCCCATCACTACATAAGATAAAAGGTTGAATTTTTCTGATCATGTTTTTTATGGGCAAAAAGCTCCAGATTTTCACGATTTATTATGTGACCAAAATGCAACAGATATAAATTTGAAAATTATTCAGCAAAAACCTGTCAAGGTCATGCAGGGTCAGACTGGGCCCAGACTCGATCCCCACAGGCACTCCCCCAGGCCACCAAAGGTAAGTTTAATTTATGTGCGATCAGGAGTTGTGCGGATGGAGGTTCCTGTAGGGGGATGTGGGGGCTTTGAGGGGGCCATTTGGTGGGTGCGGCAATAGCCTCAGTGGGCCCTGCACCCACCAGTCTGACCCTGAGGTTGTGAAAAAGTCAAAGGTAGATGCCCCTATTACAATTGGAAGATGTATCTTGCCTTCATGGGGGTTTTGGGCATTTTGATTCTTTTTTTGTGTGACAATCTGAGCTTGCAGTTTTCAAGTGTCAAATTCGAAAAAGTCGATAGAATAACATTTGCGCACATGCTTTTTTTCATTAAGATTTTTTGGCAAATTAAGGGCATTAGTAGTAGGATGTTTGGTTGAATTTTTCTTTTTAAAGGAGAACTAAACTCCCCATACCAAAATCCCCCTAAACTGCCTGCCATCGCCCCCACCTCCCTTCTCCGTCCCTGCACTGTGCATTAGTCAAAAAACAAAATTGCAGCACAGAGGAGCTACCTGGCACCATCTGCTGCCACTTTGTATCCTCTTCAATGCCCATTTGAGCATGCAGAGTTGAAGCTGATCCCTGACTTGGACCAACTGCGTATGCTCCCACAGGCTTCATGTCAGCATTGAGCCCCTATGAATCGGAGGAATACGGTGCCTGGGAGCTCTGCTGAGGTACTCTGTATTTTAGGGTCAGATTTTTTTAAGGGGTTGTTTTTTTTACTAATGCACAGTGCAGAGAGGTGAGGAGGGTCAATGGCAGGCAGTTAAGGGGGTTTTTTTTGTACACGGTTTAGTTCTCCTTTAATAAAAATGAGAAAAAAACGAGTTTTAATAAATACCCCCCCATTAAATTTCTCTTGTTTATATATATAATACATATCTGTACAATAAGCTTTTTTAGTTGACTAAAAATTGCTGAGGAGCCTTTTAACAAAAAAGCCTCCACTCCCAAGGACCCTAATAAAATCCAATTCAAATGCTAATATATATATGGTATGAGGATATGAGGATGCACTTGCAGCACGGTGATTAAAATGTAATGTCCATGTTGGAGGCATCCAGCTCACCATGGCAATGGGGCGGAGCCTAGGTGCACTATTACGGGCAGTATACAAACATGGGAACACTATGAGGCTCAAGACCTACAGGAGGAAGGGGAACCCTGGCAATCTCCACTGGTAATTTGACTTGCTACCAGGGCTAAAAGGGCCATATCCTCAATACTTTCGGGGTAAGTGGTTTTATTTATGCTTTTCCCTGATCACGTTGGGGGGAAGTGCCATAAAGAGATATGGCAAGCATTTTAAATATGCACGGGCACAATACATTACTCATGATTGCACAATAAGTCCATCACTATTTTACTTTATTCATATATGAGACATTTACAACCACTATAAGCAAATGGGACAGAGAGCTATCTGTTATTAGCAGTGCTGAAGTTTTGTTGTTTGATGACACCCACTGATGACATCAGATTTACCCGTTTGGCACCAATTGTTCACTTCTAAATTGTACCACATAGAATAGAATAGAATAGAATACTAACTTTAATTTTTCACTTATTAAGTCCTTGGGGTGCGTTTTTTTGCTAACTATGTATTGATTTTATGACGAGCACCCAGGCAGATGTCTGTTGGTTTTGAGTGCACCAGGCAGCAAAGTTGCCTGAAACTCCCCTGCCAAACCACTAACACACTCAGCCATTCATTCCTATAGTAAAAAATTAAATACAAGATTAGAAATACAGTGGAATAGTGATTTTACTCAAAGTGATCTTATCCAAATGAGAATTTAGCAACCCAGGGAGTTCTCTATCTGCCAGACAGGTCAACCCTCTGGTGTTCATTAGCTAATAAACTTCTCACCTCTGATTGTCATGGGGAAAATATAGGATTGTGTGTATCTATTTATTTATTTATTTTGGTATTCTTGCAAGAGATTCCAGTAATGGATGTGCTTTAAGCACAAAATATCTCCAGAGATCTTCACTCTGCAAATAAGTTAGCATTGCCAGATGGTGCCATAAAGAGTTTCTGCAAGGTTTATTTATTTATTTTGAATATACTGTATCTGTAAGAATGAGCAAAATAAACAGCAACTGCATCAAATAATAAGGTATGTTAGCGGAAGTTACAAGCTGTGATAAAATAACAGTTCCACAAATTAGGAGCAACAATTGTACGTGCGGGAAAAGTCGCAACATTTGTACGACAATTCGAATCGTGCAACTGTCGCCCAATAAACCAGAAAAATTTGGATTGTCAAACGAAAACTAAATATTATTTGGATTATTAAACTAAATCCAGTGTCAAGCCCAAAACTATCAAGAATCACGAAGACAAAAAAAATCTTCCAATTGCTAAAGGGACCATCTGCCGTGATTTTTACATGACTTTTGACAGGTTTTAGCTGGAGTATTTTGGAGTTTTTAGCAGCTTCAGAGCAATATACATCTAGAAAAATTCTAAGGGTTTTTTCCCCTCTAGAAATTCAGATTTTTCCACCTTTAATAAAGAAAAATCTGAGGCTTCATAATGTGTTCAGGGCTAATGTGTTCAGGGTCCAGCATAACAGATTCAATTCACAGAGCTGCGAAATGTTAACTTGCATAACTGATACCCTTACAACTGTGTTTGTGCTATTAGAAATTGTGCTATTCAACATTACAATTATGACAAAAAGACATTGCACAAAGCACTGATACAAAGGGGCATATTTATTATGTTGCGTAAGAAAAGGTGGGATAATACACCACACACTGCCATGCTTCACCGAAGACTAGTGTCAATCAGCTCAAAAATCATGACGGCAAAAAACGTCTTCCAATTGACTTTTATATGACTTTCAAGGGTTTTTTTTATTTTTGGATTCTGTGCTCTTTTATTTGATTCAGACTTTTAGAGGTTTTCAGATTTTTTTTTTCTCTAGGAATTGTCAAAAAAACTCACATTTTTAGAGCTTCTTGAGGCATTCATGTCTTTTTGTGCATTCTTCAGCTTTTTTTGGTTCATGCTTTTTATATTCATATCTTTTAATAGGTTTGTTAGATGGGTGCCACAGGCAAACCCGTCATTGACCCCCTTGGCACAGTGGGATGAGCAGCTCAAAGTGCAGAGCCCAGAAAGTGCCTGGAATCATTATTTTTGCTGGCAATTGAGACCCTCCAGTGCCTGAACTAGGGGAGCACAGGCAGAAGAGGTACATGCCCAATGCCCCCACACCATTGCACCCTATGCACATGAATTTCTGCCTACCCATAGTTCCGGCCCTGGCTCACACTATAATGCAGCGTTCCCTGTTTTTGCTTAAATTTCAGCATTCCCATGATAGAAACTTGAGCATAATGCACCATATGTTCATAGCTGTCAAGAGTTACAACTATTTCCCACCATTCTTTGCAGGAAAGGAATGTGAAACCTGGAGTGTCCAACTAAGATTCCCGTGATTTTCAGTAATTTTGCTAGGAAATAAGACTCGCCATGTTGTTTTTTTCCCCTTGAACTTCTGAAGTTACAAGAGAGCATCAATGGTTTGTAGCAATCAATAAGAGCAGAAGCATTATATTGACAGCAACTAGTATTGATTGCCACCATGTCAGATCTTCAAGGAAGGAATTCAGAATCACTTAATACAATCCTGTCCACCTTCCTTTGTTATACAGACCTTTTTAAATTGATAGGTGGCTGGGGAAAAGCTCTGTGTGCCTTGTTTGGCCAGCTGGTCATCTTGTAAAATGGTCATGAATTAAACATCTATGTTTCGATCGGTTAAAACCTTCACATTTAACACACAATTTTTTTTTTGAACAACTCAATATGAAAATGAGGTTATAAAATATGTGCGTTTAATGTACCGTTATAGATGACACTACAGTCCCTTTTATTATTAACATACAGAAGTTGCATAAAAAAAATTAAATATTTAAGCCCAACTAATAAAAAAAAGTTGGCATAAAGCCTAAAAACTAAGGAATTTGTTTCATATTAAACAGTATGCTACATTTAACAGCCAGACAATACCACAAAGCACAATAAATAATTTGAAGCCCACAGGTATACAAAAGGGCAAGCTAATTTATCCTGCCTGTCAGGTGCACTAAAAGCCAACGCTATTAAGTGAAGGACTCTGAAACTGCTTTCTTCAGATAGACCTGACGACAGTAGTAGATCAGTCCTAATTTGCTAAATTTCAGGATTCCGCAGCACAGTCCATCCATCCCGATGAAGCCACCAATCCATACTGGATTAATGAAATTCAATTCACTTATGTTGCATTTGAAGTGTGACTCTGTAATGCCCTGAGAAGTTTCTTAACATCTGTTTTCTGCAGGTCAAACTGATTTAAGCAAAGCATTTCATGGACAATTTACCCCAACTGATACCGCAGGAGCCTTGCATTGCGTCACGGTGTGTTCAAAAAACAAGATTTTTTTTTTCAGCTATGAAGAAGTTAATTATTTTGTACCAGAATGAAGGATGTAAAGAGTCAAAGGCCAATGTGTAATTTTTTTAACATAAAAGAACCCCTTATTATACGATTAGGTCTATAACAGGTATGGAATCTTTTATTCTGAATGCTTGGGACCTGAGGTTTTTTCGGACAAGGGAACTTTTCATATTTATAATATTGATCTCCATTCCTTAAATCAACTAAAATATATTTCAAAAAAGAAAAAAACAGAAGCATTGTTAGCAACCAATAGTGATTGATCCAGTTACAATGAATACAAGGTACTTCTGGGGTGTCAGTTATAGGCGATAGTTCAGTAGAGATGGTGTAAACAGGTGCTCCTTGTACTTTCATATAGTTGTGCTTGGCACCACTCAATCCTTTCTGCCTCCTGTTTCCAATTACAGTAAGTACCGTTTCGCCTATTCATCCAGGGGGAACCATGGAGCTACCACCACAACCAAATCAGGTGGTGGCTTCAGGTTTCCTACTGGTGATGGGTGAATTTATTTGGCAGGCATGGATTTGCGGCGAATTTCTGCACTTCACCGGCTGAAAAGTCAAAATTATTTTAATGCCCATTGACTTTAATGCCTTTAAAAAAATTTGGACGCCCATTGTCGAATTGCCTAAAAAGTGTTGCTCACGTTAAAATTGTTGCATGTCTAATTTTTTTGCTGCCCATTGATTTTGATGTGTTTTGCCGTTTCATTAATATTTTCAGCGTTTTGCAGATTTTTCGGCGAATCGAAATGAGACAGATTTGCTCATCACTAGTTCCTACAGCAGCCTGCATCACAGTAGTGAAGTTGCATTAAAAGAACAGGACTCGCACATCACTCACGCTCAGAATACTGGAAATAACAACAGTTACTTGCATTAAATAGCAAGCACATCTGAGCTGATTTTAATGCATCGGTCTCAATTGCATAAGGTTCGTTTCCCACTGATAACTAAATTCTAGAAAAGAACGATGCACTTGTGGTTGTAATTGTACTGTCTTATCACAGAAAAAAAGAAAATGAATAAAAATATAAGAATTTGGAATTTTTGAGATAGTATGTCTTTTTAAAATGTATTTCAGAGCTTTATGGATAATGAGTTTAGATCCTTCATTATACAGTAGACGTACATTTCTTACTTTTCTTGGCTCCCCCTCCTTACATTTTTTCTCTAATATGTGTTGTTTTGTGTTTTTATGAACTTCTTAAAAGCATTGATGATATACAATGCGACTAATGCTATACATTGGGACTAACAGTAAGCTCAGGCTACTTTGCCCTTTCATCTCGGAGTCATTCCTATTGATTATTTACTCACTGACAGAAGTCATAAATCAACATTCAGACAAGCGTGTTAACCATTTACTCTGTGAGATGGATATTGCATCAACATTTAATGCATAATGATTTTCTAGTTTATATTTAGCCCAGAATGCTGGACCGGACAGTAAATAATAGATGCATTGCACACAGGGATTCATACAGTGCACAGAATCTGCTCCCAAAAGGAAGGCTGAAAAAAAAATCTAAAGAACAGGGCAAGGACTTTATTAAGCCATATTTATGAGCCAACAACTGATGATTCTTGTAACCCCTGACTTAAAGGTTAAATAGAATAAGAACTTGAAATATCTTCTATAGTTTATTGGTGATAGCAGCATGATTGGCAGCGATATCTATTTGTAGGGAAGCTAAGAACGTGGGCTTCAATTATTTCACTTGTTTCTGATAGATTGCATAGATTTCCATTTACCTTTTGTAAGGGGCCCGGCGTTCATAAGCCCTAGATTCTGATGAGATAGGAAGGAACAGATTGTATCTATAGTTCCCCAGAGTGAATAAAAGCGATTAGTTATATAAGTAACCGTGAAATGGTTAATGCGTTGATGCTTCTACAATAAATGCACTAAAGAAAGAAAGGCTCTTAGGCATCGGTACAGGTCTAACTAAACTATGGTTTCAAATTGTTCCAGAAAAGAATGCTTAGCAGGGTGTAACATGGATCATAAGAGACACATCTTCTAATGTCATGTTGGATATAAGAATCAATGCTTAAAAGAACCAATAGTTGATTTAGGATGATGTTAATCTATTACACCGTGGCAGTTTATTAACCCCTTTTTATTAAAACTCCCTAGGGCCCATTCATGTATCCAGCGAGGAAGATTTGCAGCAAACTGAACTCAAGAATGTATTGTTGCCAATAACGCAGACAACTCATGTACTTATTCATCTTTTTTCAATGAAAGTCTGAAGTTTCAAGAATCCAATACCCAGCACATAGTGTGTCCAGCATTTTCCTTGGCTTATATCTTTGCACCAACATAATGGTATATTTATTTGTACAGTTGGCATGGGACATGCACTTTAGTACACAATAGGCATTATAGGACTCACATTAAGGGAGTTATCTCACAAATTTCTGAAAACCACTCCAACCAAATCCGCATGGACCTTTTCCCTAAAAATTTCTTGTATGGGAAAAGACTCTATAAAATCGTAAAAAAAAATCTGAATCATACAAATTTTTCGCATTTGTCGTTGAAAACTGCAACTTTTTTGGATTTGACTCAGCTGAAAACTAGTGATGGACAAATATATTCGCCAGACACAAATTCGTGGTGAATTTCAGCGTTTCGCCGCACGCGATTTAATTTATGAAACAGCAACAATTCGATAGCATAAAATCCTCAGTGTCCAAAAAAATTTGTTGGGCGTCAAAATTATTCGGACAACTATTGACTTTAATGCATTTGGACCAAATGGTCACGAGTATAAAAATTGACGCTCGTGTCAAAATTATTTTTACGCCCATTGACTTCAATGCATTTTCGTCCACCACTACTGAAAACCACTAAGTCTTTGGATTATATAACAAAACCCAGCGCAGATCAGGATATCTTCCAATTGTAAACGGGACATATGACATTGACTTCTATATAACATAAGATGGAGTACTATTTTATTAGGACTTTTTAATTTCTAGTTTTTTATGTACAAAAAATTGTGTCTTCTTCTTTAAAAGTCCAACCAGAAAAAAATCGGACTTAATAACCCTCTAAATGATGTGGCATGTGAGCTTACATATTTTGATATCAATTTCTGCCCTTGTAATTAGTTGTGCTGGGAACTTATAGGAAGCTTCAGGAAAACCCTAAATCCTCTCGATTAGAAGAAGCCTTTTTGCATACAGTAGGTTAAATTCACCTCAAAGGTTCTCATGACCAGAAATGTTTTCCACTGTACAAAGCAGCATTCATATTCCCAAGCCGGGCTTTTCACAGCCATTCTTTGTGCTACTGTCAGGGGGGTTAAGTTCCAAGTTAAGAAACTGACTAATAAATTAAAGTTTCTCTGCTGGGTGAAAAAAAATGAATGAATAAATGAATAAGTAATTAGATCTGATCTACATATGAACATAATGAATTCAAGAGCATTTTGTTTTTTCTCTGATAGTATAAGACAAACAAGAAATTAATCTTAACAATCTCATGGTATTCACAGTATGCAGAATATCCTGAATTGTAATAAGGGTAAGGTTAGGTAACTCATACTATACGTACATATTTGTTCTGATCTGCTCAAGCCCTCAGCCATAAATAATATTGCTATTCTTTTTGTAGTTTTCATTTTCTTGTATTTCACCACTGACTGAGTGTCCTGTTTGTGTGATTTGGTCTGAGACTGTCTGCTCTGTTCCACTATCTTCCTTTTATCTCTGAGTTAAGATGGTCTAGCCTATTTGTAGAATGGCCGGATGTTTGGGAAATATAGTGAACAAATAGGCTGAAATTGCATAGAACCTTATTTCAGCAGATGGAATCACTTTCAAACTTAATTTGGGGGGTTTGTCCAAAGACCTCCCTAAAAAATAAATCAGCTATTGCTTTTGATAAGGCAATACTTTCAAATTTGAAATTTCCCCATGGGGAAAAACAAGTAAACATTACCGTGTTAAGCCTTGTCCTTAGGTTTCTGTATAATGAGAAATTGCAATGTTTCTTTACTTTACTATGAGTTGATGTGTTATATAGAGGCAAAAAAAGTTCTGAACATAGTAAGACATCTTACACATAGGTTCCTATAAGAACTAAAGTCTTTAAATTCAAGGGGCAGTGTAATAAATGCTCTAAGGTCTAGGACTTGTCAACTAACCACCAGTCAGGTATCATTTAATGGTTAGCTGTTGAAAACATCTGATTGGTTGCCATAGATTACTAGACAAACATTAGACCTTTTGTTACATTACCCCCATACATTGCAGTGGGGACTATAGTTTCTTGCTCCATGGTGTTCATGGATGTTGAAGAGAGAATGCGTCTCTTTAAACGGTGTCCTTTTGTGCGAGCACACTAGTTATGATCCAAGACTACAATACATTACAACACACAGAACTTTGTATGCACACTAATCATTCAGTAGTGGCTTGAACCCAACCCTCTGATCACAAAATTTGAAAACATGATATAAAAAATAGAATAACAACAAGCATGAAAAAAAAATACTATTAAAAAGGCAGGACTAAATTGGTCTACTACAACTTCAGCTAAAATGCAGATCTATTTATGAGCTGGACTGAAAATGAAAAAAATTTAAGCTGTGCAATGGGTGGTAGCATTTTCCCATATTTTTTTTAAATGGACATGAATTTGATTTTTACTCAAATTCGAATATTTGATTATTTCTTAAAAAATCTGAACTTGGACGAATTTTACCGACTCGACAACTTGAATTGAATTAGACCAAACTCGATTTGAGTTTTTTCTCGGAAAACAACTCGAATGTCAGGAAGGCTACAAACCTCTCCAAATTGTTCACTGCACCTCTTCCATTGACTTAAACAGTAATTCAGCAGGTTTTACATGGGAATAGTAAAATTCATTTAAGACTTATGCCCCTGACGAAGCCGAGTGCATCGGCGAAACGCGTAGGGCGGGCATAGGTGGACGGTGGAGTGCTTAGCTCCCACGCAGTCCCGACGTAGATAGGCAGGTTTGACACGGGGGAGTCTGCTTGGAAGGGAGGGAGCGGGCGGTTGTGGTCTCCCTGTATCTGGGAGGGTTAAAAAATTTCTTAAAATAACCAGTGATGTCTCTTAGAGACCCCACCGATCCACCTTGAGCTTAATATATTTTTAAATATATGTCAATTTTAAGGACATTGTCCAGCACTGCCGATGGATTGGTTGGCTAGTGGGTGTGTACTTCAGAGAGCGTGTTTTTAACAGTGAAAGACAGTAAAAGTTACGTTTTAATTTATATGTTGCCACTTTTCTAGTGTTATCACTTCCTGAACTGGCTTGCTTTGTGGCGAAGGAACGGTCACTTATTACTACTGGTGTCCAGTTGTTTACCACGATTTTTTGGTTTTAAACTTTATTTAACTGCCTTTCTTTTTTATCCAATAAAGTCAAAGTCAAAATAAAATTTATTGTCATCTCAGCAGTATACAGTATGAATACACAGTGAGACGAGACGGCGTGGCTCCAGCTAGTACAGATAATAGAGTGTCTTTGAGTTAGTCCAGGTGTGTAAAGTACAGAAGTGTAAAACAAAAGTTCAGTTCACAGTTCAGGTGTGTCTGGAAAGTAGTGGCAGGGCAGGTATTGAGTTGAGGAAGTCTGATTGCTTGTGGAAAAAAGCTTTCGCGCAGCCAGGTTGATCGGGCTTTAATGCTGCGAAAGTGTCTGCCAGATGGGAGCAGTGTGAACAGTCCATGTGAGGGGTGTGTGGAGTCCAGTGCAATGCAGGAGGCCTTTCTTGGACAACACTTGTGGAAGATGTCCTGCAGTGATGGAAGAGCCGCTCCAATGATGTTGCTAGCTGCTCCGACAGTCCGCTGTAGACTTTTACGGCCAGCAGCAATGGCACTACTGTACCAGTCGGAGATGCAGCTCATCAGGACACTCTCTATTGTGCCCCTGTAGAACACTGTAAGGGTGGAAGGCGGAAGGCTGGCCCATTTTAGTCATCTAAGGAAGTGAAGACCCTGCTGAGCCTTTTTGGTGATGGAGGCAGTGTTAGTGGTCCAGGTGAGGTCATCTGAGATGTGAACTCCCAGGGATTTGGTATTCTTTACTGTCTCTACCATGGATACCATAATATTATTCAGTGTAGAATAAGCAGATATTTATGACATTGCTAATAGCATTCATAATAATCAGCCCTGTATCATTTAGTACAGTGATCCCCAACCAGTAGCTCGTGAGCAACATGTTGCTCTCCGACCCCTTAGATGTTGCTCCCAGTGGCCTCAAAGCAGGAGCTTATTTTTGAATTCAAGGCTTGGAGGCAAGTTTTGGTGCATAAAAACCAGTTGCACTGCCAAACAGAGCCTCAATGTAGGTTGACAATCCACATAGGGGCTACAAAATGGCCAATCACAGCCCTTATTTGGCACCCCAGGAACATTTTTCATGCTTTTGTTGCTCCCCAACTTCTTTTACTTCTTTTTTTTTTTTTAAAAGTAATTTTTATTGGTTTTAAGAAAAGCAAAAAGAAAAATTACAAGGTACATGTATAAACATTGGATACAAGGTACAATTGTATATAAAAGCTTAAGAAATTGCAAGGTTCCACACAATCACAGAATCATTTGTAAGACACTAATTGCTATACAAAGCAGCATCTATCTAAACAATGACAGCAGGGTTAATACGTATCCTATTCAACCAATACTTCCAATGGTCATAAACTTTTGCATAATTTCCCAAATTTTTCTGATACATAATTTCCATCCACGCTTGAGTATCAACTCTATTTATAACCTCCTGTATCTGCGGGTCTAGCACACCTTTCCAGTTCTTGGCTATTGTATATCTTGCGGCTGTTAATATGTGAGAAACAACCACACTACTACCACACGGCAGAGATTCCATATTTAAATTAAGCAGTGCCATATCTGGACTTAGTTCAACCATTTGTGGAAATATTGATCGAATAAGATCCGATACTTTAATCCAGAAGCCTTCTATTTTTGTACACGTCCACCACATATGCATGGTATCAGCGTTTTGGCCACACTTCCTCCAGCACAGGCTAGAGTTTACATCATCAATTTTTGCCAGCTGTATTGGGGTTAGATACCATCTCAACAAGATTTTCCTGCTAATTTCAATATGATTAATACACTTGGTAGCCCTACCTGGCCATTTCAATGCGGCTTCCCATTGTTCAGACGAATATTCCCTATTCAAGTCTTTTTCCCATTTCAAAAAAGAGCTTCCTTTGGTGTCAGTGTGTGTCGTAGACAGTAATTTGTAACATAAAGATATTCCTCGAAATTTCCCACGTTCCGCATTTAAATAAACCTGAAAGGCACTCAGAGCCTCCTCAGTTTTTGTTAAAAATGGGTAAATAATATGTCTCAGTTGGAGGTATAGAAAAAAATTATGTTTCTGGATCAAAAATGTATCTCTAATTTGTTGGAAAGGCCATAGACCTCTGTCATCTGAAATATCACCAATTGTCAAGATGCCTTTAGCTTTCCACTCTAGTAGTTCAAGCGTCGGCAGAAGTGCAAATACGGAATCAATAGTTATATCCCTAAAATTATGTTTCCACCAGTGATTTTGTTTCGTTATTTCTCGCCATAATTGACACAGGTAGGTAGTTGTTGACAATGCTTGGAAAGTACAGTCAGGACTTATAGCTATAGCTCTTAAAGCGTTAGTAACTGTGGTACCCTTTACAGTGGAATTTCTATATCTAGCCAAAGTTTTTGGGTATCATTTTTCCAACACGCTTTACTAAATTCTAGAGCTGTTGCTTTCATATATGCTTCCAGATTAGGCACACCCATACCTCCCTGAAAAACAGGTCTAAACATCTGATCCTTACTTATTCTAGGCCTTTTACCTTTCCATATTAACTCCTGGAATAACTCTTGTAGCTTTTTAAGTATATCAGTGGGAATTTTTAAGGGAATAGTTCTCATTAAATAAAGTACTTTTGGGAGGAGCATCATTTTAACTATATTTATCCGTGCTATCCAAGAAATTCAGTTTTGTTATAGAATTGAACTTCAATTTTTAAGCTATTGTACAATTTACTATAGTTTATCTCCATCATGTGTGCTACTGGAAAGGTCAATTGTATACCTAAATAAGTGATTGAATTTTTGCTCCATTTGTAAGGACATATGTTTCGTATAGTTAAAACAATGCTCTCAGTAACCCCCATATTTAAAATCATACATTTCCCTTAATTTATTTTGTAATAGGAAATTTGAGAAAAGGTATCCAGGACATTTTGTACAGCTTGTAAGGACCTCACAGGATTCGCAATAATTAACAAAACATCGTCTGCAAATAAACTAATTTTATGGGAAAGTGCACCTACTTGAATACCCTCAATATCATTATGCTCTCTTATTGCAGCTGCTAAGGGTTCCATGACTAAAGCAAATATTAATGGTGAAAGAGGGCATCCTTGCCGAGTTCCATTAGTTATTTTAAATTCGTTTGATAAAAAACCAGATGACAAAACTCTAGCTGAGGGACAGGAATAAAGTGCCATAATTGCATTTAGTATAAGGCCATGGAACCCCAGCTTCTGCAGTAAACTATATAAATAACCCCAGTGGACCCGGTCGAATGCTTTTTCAGCATCTAATGAAAGAAGAATCGAAGGCACGGAACGTCTTTCAACTAATTCAATTAGGTTAATGATTCGTCTTGTGGCATCCGGTGCTTGTCTACCTTTAGTAAATCCAACCTGATCACTCTGTACTAACTGAGGAATAATATCAATTAATCTAAAAGCCAATATTTTGGCAAATATTTTAGCATCAGAGTTTAGTAGCGAGATCGGTCTAAAGTTACCTGGCCTATCAGGATCCTTTCCAACTTTGGGGATAGTAACTATAGTTGCATGTAAAAATTCAGGTGGGAAATTTGTTTGCAATGCAGCCTGATTAAACGCTTTAGTTAAAAAAGGAGCTAAAGTTCGAGAGAACATTTTATAGTATTCATTGACTAATCCATCTGGACCCGGAGATTTGTTAGATTTCAATGAACTAATCGCAAATTCTACTTCCTTTTGGAGTATGGGGTTGTTAAGGAGCTCAAGTTGAGCAGAAGTTAACTTGGGTAGCTTACTCTCTGCTAAAAATGCGTCAATTTTCTCCTGCACTGGTTGAATTGTTTCAGTACTATCTTTTAGATTATATAACTCTGAGTAATATGCAGCAAATAAATCCGCAATTACTTTAGGGTTCATCTCTTTTCCATTCTTAGAATTCAATAAGTACGGAATTCTTTGGGTAGCTTGCTTATGTTTCAGTCTTCTTGCCAATAGTGCAGAGGCTTTATCACCTTGGTGGTAGTAATTTAGTTTTAACTTCTCATAAATATAAGTTTGCTTAGTAAATGCTATCTCATTTAATTCCTTTTGCAATAGTCGTATTTGTTCACTGGTCTCTTTGGTGGGAAAGTCTTTATTGTTTTGCTCTAGTGTGTAAAGTTTGTTAAGAATGGCAATTTGTTTAGTAGTGCTTATTCGTTTCATACGTGCTTCCACTTGAAGAACTATCCCCCTCAGAAATGCTTTATGAGCTAACCATAAAGTCATATTAGATATCTCCCCATTGTCATTAAATAGAAAGTATTCATCTAGATGTTTTTGAATATCTTGTACATATTGACTATTCTTAAGCCGGAAGGCATGTAATTTCCAAATACGGGGGTTTTTTAAGTTAAAGGCCTCTGAAATATCTGCCGTTATTGGGGCATGATCAGACCAGGTGATATGTCCAATGGTTGTCTTGTGAACTTGTTGTAATACCCATTTATCTGTGATAATTAGATCAATTCTCGAGTACATCATATGTACAGGAGAAAAGTAGGTAAAATCTCTGTCACCTTGGTGTTGAATTCTCCATATGTCATAAAGCTCCTCTCTATGAAAAATTTGTGCGAGTCTTGATTTGGCTTGTTTCTTATTGGATGAGCTGTCCACAGATGGACACACAGTTTTATTAAAATCCCCTAGAATGATTAAGGATCCTTTTTGTTCTTTCTTAGCTAGCTGTATCGCATTCTCAATAAAACTAATTTGACCCTGATTTGGAGCATATATATTCATTATGGTATAAGGAGCATTGTTAATGTGACACACTAGTATAAGATACCTCCCCTCTTTATCACAAATAATCTTTTCATGTTTCAATGAGACAGTGTTTCTAACGGCTAACATGACTCCACATTTTTTTGCCAGCATAGATGCAAAATATATGGTAGAAAATTGTGGGTGAGAGCATTTCGGGGTTTTATTCCTATGGAAATGAGTCTCTTGGAGACAGGCTATATCTGCTTGAGACTTCAGAATCTCGGACCACATCATGGACCGTTTAAAAGGGCTATTTAGCCCCTTGACATTTAACGAAAAGATCTTAAACACCATGATTCTTGTAAAGTAACTCTAGAGACTGCAGTGGTAGATATAAAGCAACCCGAAGTGCAGAATTTCTGCGCCATCTTAAAACCTTAGAGTACCATTCAAAGCAAGTAGTGTGTCTACATATGATATAATAGAACATTCCAAGACTTCTTCTCACAGAACTGGAAATAAAGTGAGCAACTTTGCATTTGAAATACAATGTTATAAGAAACAGTAATAAATTCCAAATATTCAAACTTGACATATTAGGCATCGTGTACCTTAAGAAAAATAAAATTGAGGTAAAAAACCAGAGCCAAACGTTAAACATAATAATAAGAATAAAAAAATAAATAAAATAAACAAGTAACAGAAACAAATAGCTCTACTAAAAGCGAGCTGATATAGGAGTGACTTAGCTGCTTTATCCGAAACGCCGGATTCAGGGGCTTGAGCTAAGATTATACAGAGATCGAGAGTCGTGCTCTCAGGTCAGGAGTAGGGCAAAACACTTCCTGGGTTAATAAGATAGCACCAGAAGGGAAACCAGAGCATTAAGGGGATGAATGGCGATTAGTACGCTGTGGTGTCATCATCCAGTCACTTGTCACTTGTCGTTTGCGCTTTGCAGGGGTAGCACAGGGAGATTCGGTGGAGTCTAACAAGTTCCAAGATTGCAGCAGATTGCACGCTTCCTCAATAGACGCTGCTATGTGCTGGGCTCCGTTTCTGACAATAATGAGCTTAACTGGAAAGCCCCATTTGTACTGGATATTATTATTTCTTAGAGTTTTTGTGATTCCCATAAATTCTCTTCTTTTAGCGAGAGTGGCGGCAGATAAATCAGAAAATACGAGGATATCCTTATATGGGTCAGGAAGGCCAGAATTTGCTTTGGAGAGTTGTATAAGTGCTTCTTTTACATGAAAGAAATGGATCCGCACTATAGTATCCCTTGGTAGGGAGGAGGGAATACCCTTAGGCTTTGGGATCCTATGAATCCTGTCAATAATAATGTCACTATCTCCTAGAGTGGGAAGGCAGGTTTTCAATAATGTTTGAAAGAAAGCACACAGTTGGTCAGGCACAATTTCTTCTGAAATACCTCGCAGTCTAAGGTTATTTCGACGTGACCTGTCCTCCAAATCTGCCATTTTCAATTTTAAGGATACTACTTCCTCTTCCAGAGCATCATTGGCATCTATTAAATCGTTATGGGATCTAGCGTATTCCCCCATTTTATTTTCAATGTGATTTGTTCGCTCACCTATGAGTTGCAGCTCTTTCTGGAACTCAGTCATCATCTGTTTCAATTCCGCCATCATCGTGCCTTTAAACGAGTGCAGCAGGGAAACCATTGTAGCCTCTGTAAGAGGAGTTTCTTTATTATAAGTGCCAGAAGCGCCAAGGATATCCAAAGGAAGAGCACTTTCCTGTGACGATGTTTCTCTGGAACGCATATCCTCATGCGCAGTTATCGGCGCGACGCCATCTTTGTTCTGCCGTTGCCTGTTTTCAATCGCCGAGAAAAACTCAGTAAGTTTTGCTGGGCTTCCCTTCTTCCTTGTTTTCCCCATCAGCGCTGTATCGTACGAGGTTTAGACAGCTCGTGCTGGCTTTTAGAGAGAAGGATCGCCCCTGTGAGCCGGGTTTGTATCCTGAGTGCACGGAGCTCACCAAAGATGCGTGCTACATCTCGCGCGTACAGACCACGCCCCCAACTTCTTTTACTTCTGAATGTTGCTCACGGGTTCTAAAGGTTGGGGATCCCTGATTTAGTACCTATTAAAACATATTTTTATAAGAGTGGGTTCTGAATTGTTTGTTCCCTGGTGGATCCATTAATACCCAGTTCAACATATGTAACATATTGTGCCCTGTATAGTGCTTGGCGAATAAATTCGCCTGGTACAAATTATTGGCGAATTTTCTCGTTTGCCTGTTTTCAACATTTTTGGATGCACGTGTGGAAATTCTACTATTCAGACGCCCATTGACTTTAATGTCGGTGTCAAAATTGACATGATCGACTTTTCGGATGCATAAATTTTCGAGTTTCACAAATGTTTCGCCGCTTTGCGAATTTCGAAGCGAAACGGGAGAAATTCACCCATCACTAGCACTGTATATTAGGAATCACATTGCAGCCTATGCCATGGCACAAGCACAGTATGGCCTCAGTAGATTTATCAAAACTTTAATTACAGTTTCTATTCTATAAAGATCCAGAAACTTTTAAACAGAAACCTGCAAACATGATAAAATGCGCTTTGGTGTTTTCAGCTTCATTTTCCTTTTAATGGGCGCATATTGCAGATTGAAATATTATTTATCACATTATAAAGTAACCCACCTGCAAATTTGTAAAGTACTTTATCTGTAATGTAACATCTCTTTAGGCTGCATGTTTTAGAGTCAACGTTTTGCAAATACATAAACGTTAAAGCCGGATCTGCAGTTCAATATTAATGAATATATTCGGCGCAAATTCAATTGCTTCTGATTTTCACACTTCAATTGAAATAATCGTCTGCTCATCAATCTTAGATACAAATTAAAGATGAAACGTACAGAACAACAAAACAGGATTCACATTTAAAATAAATGTTCCACATTAGAAATCATCGGACAGCTTTATCACAAAGCCGTGGTGTTTGATTCCTATGACAAAATTTCAACTAAATGTAAATTTCTGTTTATGGAGCAGCAGCACAGCCAGTGTATTAATTCCTGAAGCAGGCAATTACTGTACTTGGAAGTTATTGCTTCTCCTGTTAGGGAAGGTTCGCTTACAGTCGTTTAAAGTCTTTTTTTGCCATTCAATTATGAGAGCTGGGCAGGTTTTTGGACCCAAGATTGAATATTTGCCCTGGGACTTTTCAAATGGGGCCTTGACCCCAAAAACTGATTAAAAAATTAAATCAGAATTTTATTGTGTAACTGCTAACTGTTTTTTTTCTATTAGGTAATGCTGTTAGTTCTTGCTCAAGCCTTGAACCCAAAAACTGTTTAAAAAACTGAAACTGCAGAATTGTATTGTTTAACTGCTAACAGTTTTTTTTGTTGTTGCTTAATTCTGTGAGTTCTTGCACAACAATAGCTAAATTATTGATAAACCTCAGGGAATGTCCAGCAGACTAGGCAATAAAGCTCACACTTGCACGATTTTGCTCACAGACATAAATATTTCACTGGATTTCACCTATAGACTTTGACGTTTTAGTGGACTACCTAAGCATTGCTAGTTTACCTTGATAGTAACTTTATTATGATGCAGATGCTATAAAAAATTACAAATAATATTGGAATATTTCAAAACTTCATATTTACTAATGTCTTATTTGCTCTTAATTTATTAATGGGCCGATTCACTAACATCGAGTGAAGGATTCGAAGTAAAAAAACTTCGAATTTTTGTGCTCCTCGACTATCGAATTGGCATAAATTCGCCTGAGTAGAATGATTCGAATAGATTGAGCGCAAAAACGCTGCGACTATTCGCCATTCGATAGTCGAAGTACTGTCTCTTTTAAAAATACTTCGACTGCCTACTTCGCCACCTAAAACCTACAGAATTGCTTTAAAAGCCTAGGCTTGTTTTTCAAGTTTTTGATCGAATAAAAAGGCATTCGATCGAATGAAAATCCTTCGAGTGAATATTCGATCGAGCGCCTATTCGCCTGGCGAATAGTAGCCAATTCGACTATTCGCCAGCGCGTAAATTCGCCCGAATTGCCTATTCGATTCTATTCGATTCTATTCCCCAGTCGAATTTCGAGGGATTTAACCCCTCGAAATTCGACCCTTGATGAATTTGCCCCTAAGTATTCATTAGGAAATCAGTTAAATACATGTTAATGGAGTAAGGATGAATTAGAAGATGACTCTGTTTTGTTCCTAAAAAATAATTTTAGTTGTCGATTATTCTACTTCGTTAATCTCAAAGAAATAATTACTGTTGCACCCAACACAATCTGGATATTTTCCCCAAAACAATTCTGTGCATTTAAACCAAATCTTTTATGCTATTGCTTTTGTGTCAGGCAGTCTCTGGTTTCAAGACTCAATAAATACAAGGTCATAAAGTTCTTCAACAGAAAGCTAACGCTACACCTTCTTTCCAAAGGCAATAAGACTCCATAGCTTCGAAAATCGAAGAGGTCAAATGAAGTCTGCTAAGGTCAGGAATTTCATACAGACTTGCAACCTATTTCTTTAGTTGCGTCTTAATGTTCTAAAATAAAGAAGGCTATTTCAAAGTCTCTGAAGCATGATTGAGAATCAGAGAATACAAGGAAGGCTGTCGCAGTGTATGGCAGTCAGTGCTTATCAGAGGTGTTGGAACTGACAGTCACACGTTCCTCTGTTCTGGGGCACAGATCATGTGCAATTGCAGTTGTATGAAATGTAACAAATGAAGACAAGATGATGTGACATGTAAGAGATCACTCATATTATTAGAACAGAGTTCCTATATTCAGTGCTTGTTTTAGTTTACGAACTGTTGTTATGACTCCATTAAACAATAAGTCACTGTTCTAGGATAGGAATAAAACCCACATACTTGGAATAGTATCTGGATTTGCTGTTTTTACCATAAAATATTGCTATATATTACTATAAAGGATACATGGAGGCACATCCTATATATAGAACATTTTTTTGAATGTTTTATGAAAAAATGGGAAACTTGAAAATCTCAAATATGTGCTTATTTATTTAAAAAAAATGTAAGTCTCAAAAACTCCATGGTGTAAAACCTTAGCATTCAATTGATCATTCTCAATATTTGACAAATTTTGAATTAGTCCAAAAATCGTTCCTATTAATAATGCAAATAAGTCTCATTTACAAATGGAATAGCACATTGGAAATCACAAAACGGATGTAATTACCATGTTTTCTACCCAACACTATGGCTTTTTCCCAAGAATTTCAGTATCCCTTGGGACATACCCGCGAATATTAGTATTTCTTTTGGTTAAGCCTACTATGTGGATTGAGATGCAAGTAAATAATGTACTTTCTAGGGATCCAATGTGTGCGGTGTCATCTTCATTTCAGTGCTCCCTTGCATTTGTGCATGGCTTGTAAGCATTGGCACACTTGCATTCATAACTGAGCCTTTTCTTCAGCCTACAGATGCCAAAAACAAATACATCATGATAATTTGATGACTGCAAACCTGCTCTTTCAATTGAATATTGAATGTTGTACTTGAGCAAATATTTAAATCTCACAAGCCTCCTGGAAAGAACACATTCGATATTTTATAACAGCTGACTACTTTATTCTACAGAATAAGATTGCGAAAGAAAATCATAATGATGTAAAGATTTGCCTGGGCTTTTGGAATGTAAATTTTTATAATTAGCATTTCAGCCTTAACAGCCCAGGAGGTGAACTTGGACAGATGTTCTCCATGTCTGTGTGTTATTCAATTCCAGAGTTCAGTCAGAATGTGCTGCTTCTTTATTATTGGGTAGAAACACAGAAATAGCTCTTAAATTATTCAATTCTTGTGTACTCCATGAAAATTTTGAATTTATAATCCCTGTCAAAGAACTTTTTAGTGTGTATCCGATACTCAGAACTTTCATAAAAGACTGGGATAAAAAAAGGGAAAAAAGGTATTTGAAAGTGTCACTATTCACAGCAAGGCATCAACAAGAATGACACCTGTGCTTAAAAACTTTCCTTGTGGCATTTATATATAGTCTTACAGAGGGATGTACTTGCTTGCTTTTGACAAACTGAACATATGGCTAGAATGACTTTCACAGAATGTTAGTGCAGCAATAACTGTTGTAAAAAATGGGAACAGACCTTTAGAAAAAGAGTCTTTACATCTGTTTAGCAGAGGAATGTCATTTTCATTTCCTGCTGAATGACTGCAGCCTCTGACAGTCTCTACAGAGCTCGGTTTAGTAGCGTTGTCCTTATTTTGCTTAGCTGATAAGTGCGAGTGAGGCCAAGGAGAAGACAGAATGAGGTTTCAGAAACTTTACTGTGGACTATAGATTGTTTTACAGTTGGGTTAAGGTATTTTCTTCATCTTAAACCCATAATTTTTAAAACAGTATATATATATATATATATATATATATATATATATATATATATATATATATATATATATATATATATACTGTTTTAAAAATTATGGGTTTAAGATGAAGTAAATACCTTAAGCCAACTGTAAAACAATCTATAGTCCACAGTAAAGTTTCTGAAACCTCATATATATATATATATTATACAGTATAAAGTGTTCAATGGTATTCTACTTTTATGCATCAATCAGGTGCTCACATATTTGAAACAGAGGTTTGAATTAAAGCTTTTGCTGCTCTAGATTTTCTAAGTGCTTGTAAACTGCTTTAACTTTGCAGGAGTGTCATTAATGAGAAGAAATAACTACAACTGTTCTGACAAAAAACAACAGTAATCCTCTGTAATAGAATCCTAGAAGGTATAACTTGATTTCTAAGTTTGCAAGCCTCTAAATGATGAACTCAGAAAAAGGGGAAGAGGAGAAAGATGGATATGGAGAACATTGCATAAGGAGTACCATTATATATTTGGCAGGTTACCTATATGTTACTAAGGAAGTAATATATTAAAGGATTCACTACAGGTCTAGCTCATAGCAACCAATGTGCATGCAGAATTTAATAGTTTGCTGTCTGCTGATATAGCTCATTAGACCTATTCATTTTTTACATGATACCGTTGGCTTTTAGATTAATAAAAAGGTCAAACTTGCTACTGGCCTTGCACAGAAAGAATGTGTAGCCCCAAAATAAGACGAAAATGTAGAATTATGAACTGAATAGCACCAGTACTGGCTGTATTGGCAGCAGAAGGAGATTTTAGGCACTTTTAGCAAGCAGTAGCGCACTCCTGTGTCATTCAGTTTACCATTGACCAGCAATAGCAGAATCAACATATATTTGATGAAAATCAATTTAGTTAAAAAGCCACCTTTTGTTTGTGTGCATTCTTGTTTTATATACTTGTAGGCTCAGACACACAGGGGAATTAATGAAAAACAAAAAGCCTTTAACACTGGAAACCAAGAGTTAAAAGCTAATGACAAGTAACTCAACAAAAATAGCTAGATTTAAAAAGCATAGTTTACTGCATCACTATAAAATGAATGTCAACATCAGCACAAGCGGCTTAGCTGGAGAGAGAGAGAGAGAGAGAGAGAGAGAGAGAGAGAGAGAGAGAGAGAGAGAGAGAGAGAGAGAGAGAGAACCTAAAATAGAAAATGGTACTAAAATATCTAATGAAAGCACATAATGTATGTCATGTTATCATTTGTGATAAAATATAGTATTCTCCTATCCAGATAACTAGAAAAAAGTCCAGGAGAGGTGAGATGGCAGTGAACCACAGCAGAAACGGTTTGAAGTGAATAATACATAAGACTGCACAGTTGGGAAGCTTTAGGCTGAATCCATATGTAATTTAACTCACACAGGGAGATATCTAATAGGGGGACTATTAGATGAAAACACATTTTTGCTCAACATAGAAATACCGAGATATTTAGTACTTGCCAAATTCTCATGAAGAAATGTATAGAATGTCTTTCAAACTACAGTCACCAGTATCATCAGCCAGAACAACTTTATACACCATTAATGAAGTTATATAGGTTTCATGACTTCATTTTGACTACAGAAACCTTACTGTAGTATTTTGGTCAGATTTCATTTGCAGATATTTAAGGTTTTTTTTTATTGAACATCTGCAGGTTTGTTAAACTTGAAATAAATTCTCTGTTTTCTATCCTCTGGTTTCATTGTTCACAAGAGGACAGTGGGCCTTTTAACAACCTTCCTCATTTTATGATTGTGTTATGGTCCACTAACTAACAGAAAATAGATTTTTTGGGGGGTTATCAATGGAAGCAAATATCTTACTGGTTGTTAGGAATTACCTGTAGAAACTGTGAGACTGTGGTAAGCTTTGCCCATGTGTAATATTTTTAATGTGTTTTTTTAGCCCTTATCAGTTGTTTAACTAGTTATGACATCCCACGGATATTTTCTTTTTGAGTCCTGTAATCCTCCTGCATGTCAGCCCTGTCCTTATCACCTGTCCATCCACATTTAAACTCTGGTTTGTATGGTGATGCTACATTTTTCTCTTGAACAACTGGAGGCTTTTCTAGCATGCTGTTGTGAGCAGCTTTAATAAACTTTGTTTTACTTACTCTGTACCTCCTCGCTGCTAGTCCTTTACAATTCATTTAAATTCATTGACTAATTCCAGCTTGTTCCTGAGTCCATGCCTGGTTCCTGCTTGTCCCTGAGTCAGTGCCTGGTTCATGCTTGTTCCTGAGTCCCTACTTTGGACAACCCATTCTGTTGGGCCCTGCCACTGGCTCGCAATCCAGCCACCAGCTCTCTTTGGATTAATGTAAAATTAAAAATGTATGTGCATTCCATATCTTTATTTTTTCCCATGGAGATAGACGTGGTGGTGGGCCCTTGAATCGGGTACCCAGTGGGCTTTGGGTACTACAGTCTGTCTCTGTTGTCCCTGTTCCTTGTCTGTTTCTGTGGATTTACAGGTGTTGACCTCTGGCCTGTATTCTGTATTTGCCTCTGCCTGCTGCCTGGCCAGACTTCAGCCTGCATATAGACTCCTCCTCAGAGTTTTCTGACACTATGCCTTCCTCCATCCACTCCTATTAATATCACACTGCCAAAACAGAGACACAGAATCACAGAAATGTTAATAGATATAAGTATAAGTGTAATTAGTTAGATTGCATCTTAAGTTTTTATAATGGTATTACTGATTGTCTGATTGTCTTATTTTGACACTGTCTCTTTCTTGTTCCCATGCACTTCATATTAGGAAATGCCTGTCAGTCTGGCAATGCTCCTATAAGAAACCAGTTGAAGAAGTGATCAGTTAGGAAAGGAGGCAAGATCTGCTGTCATTGACTGTGCGACAAGACAAAAATTAACAGCAATGGGAGATATGAAGCAAAGGAGCAACAGGACACCCTAAATCTGCTCCTAGTCTGCAATAGTCCACAAACTACTTCTGCCAGATGTATTAGTCCAATCTATATCATAAATCGAAAAAAAAAAAAGAATCAAGAGAATGTTGAATGTATTTCTTTACAGAAACTGCACTAAAGTGCTTCCTTCACTATGTTTAGACATTAATCAGTCTAACTGTAAAAAAGTAAATCTATGCTTTCTGTATGTTTTTACTTGATTTTTGACATAAATATAGCATTTGTAATTTGCGCAGAATATCTTTATTTGCATTTTTATAATAAATGAATAGGAGCCAGCAATGGTCCAAGCCAGCCGGGCACCCTAGGCAACCCGGCTGGCCCCCTAGTCCCCCAAGCCAAAAGCAGCACGTTCTTGACTGATATCGTGGTGGGTGGGATCAAAAAGAGTTGCTGCCAGTAGGGGGGATTGGGGTAGGCTACATAAGAAGTACATGCCTAGGCCCCACCTTATTGTGCCTAGGCACTTGCCTCTTCTGCCTAGTCCTAGTTCCAGCCCTGGTAGGAGCATATTTTGCTTACCTAACCTGAATAGCTTCTAAATGCTCAGGATAAGTGCAATAGAATGACATATGTATCTCCATTTAAAGGAAAACAAAACCCTTAAATGAATGTAGCTAAAAATGCCATATTTTATATACTGAACTTATTGCAACATCCTAAAGTTTCAGCTTTTCAATAACAGCAATCATCCAGGTCTTGTCAATGGAGGTCACCATCTTGGAAAGTGTCTGCAACATTCACATGCTCAGTGGGCTCTGAGCAGCTGTTAAGCTTAGGGGTCATCGTAAATTTGCAAGCAGAAAATTAGATTGGCCAATAATAATATAAGTAATGATGAGCATTTTTTAACAGCAAATTTCTGAGTTTTGCTGATGGCAAAAAGTTTTGCGGAACTGAGCCATAAATTCACCACACCGTCAGTTTTGTGTTCAACAAAAAACGTTGCAAAGTAGACAAAATTAACGTGGCTCCAGCTAGTACAGATATCAGAGTGTTTCTGAGGTAGATTCAGGTGTGTCTGGAATGTAGTGGGAGGGCAGGCAGTGAGTTGAGGAAGTCTGATTGCTTCTGGAAAGAAGTTTTCGATCAGCCTGGTTGATCGGGCTTTAATGCTGCGAAAGCGTCTGCCGGATGGGAGCAGTGTGAACAGTCCATATGAGGGGTGTGTGGAATCCAGTGCAATGTAGGAGGCCTTTCTTGCACAGCGCTTATGGAAGATGTCCTCCGGATAAGTCCGCTGTAGACTTATCCGGTCAGCAGCGCTGGCACTGCTGTGCCAGGCAGAGATGCAGCTCATCAGGACACTCTCTATGATGCCCCTGTAGAACACTGTAAGGGTGGAAGGCGGAAGGCTGGCCCGTTTCAGTAGTCTCAGGAAGTGAAGACGCTGATGACCAGGTGAGGTCACCTGAGATGTGGACTCCCAGGAATTTGGTGTTCTTTACTATCTCTACCATGGAGCCATTGATGTTGAGTGGTGTGTGAGTAGTGCGAGTTCTCCTGAAGTCGACGATCATCTCTTTAGTTTTATCCACATTCAGTGGCAGGTTGTTCTCACTGCATCAGACCGCGAGCTGCTGAACCTCATCTCTGTACACCAACTCGTCATTGTGGCTGATGAGCCCCACCACAGTCCTGTCATCTGTGAACTTGATGATGTGGTTTGAGCTGTGCAGTCATGTGTCAGCAATGTGTACAACAACAGGCCGAGAACACATCCTTGAGGAGCTCCTGTGCTCAATCTGATGGTGCTGGAAATGTTGTCGCCGATACGAACAGACTGAGGCATGAATGTGTGAAAGAGGGTGGTGGGGGATGCCCGAATATTTCAAAAAAGAGATGTGATTACCTCCAACAATAATTCAATTAAAAAATTGAAAAATGTATTAGGACATAAGAGACAAGACCTAACGCGTTTCGTGCCTGCTGGGGCACTTACTCATAGGCTGAGTGGCACACCCCTGTACACAGGTTATAAAGGGGCTGTAGCCAATCACAAGACAACAGTCACATGTTACCACTTTATACAATTAATAAAAATCCACCTAGTGGTCAAAGTACTAATTGATGCCCCAATATACCCTTGCCCTTGCTCTTGAAATAATGCTATTGATATCCCCTGTGACTAATACCAAGTGAGGCTCTGTTACTGTTGGATCATCTTCCTCCCTTTTCTTGATTTCTAAATATTTAGCTTGGGAGATATTGTGGACATTGAATGTCTTATTGAACTATAACTAACACACAAAATTTTGAAAAACTTGAATTCCGGAACAAGAACTGTGGGGGGTTTCATGAATGGATTTTAATTCATAGGAAATTTATTAGCTACTGATTGCCCTGATCTGTAACAAGTGACTATTACTTTTATCTACATTTTATGAATTTGTATGGATTATTATGGGGTCCTGGCCGGCCAGTTTTAAAGTGATTAATTTTATATAAGGATTGATAATACTAATGTGTACATATAGATCACTTCAGTTTTTTAATTACACTTTTAATTATTTATATTAGTTATTGGTATCCTCAAAGGGACCTTGGGGATGAAAGGTGTATTAAGAACTGATTGTAGAGAAATCGTTCCCTTTAATACCACATTACCCTTTGCTTCTTTACATTTTTATGTTAATTGCACTGGTTTCCAAGCTAATATGTAGTAATTACTGTGTTGATTACTAATCAGCCTTATATTGTGACATTTCTATTCTATGTGTACTGTATGTGGGTCTCTAAGTTCAGTAAGTGACAGCAGCACAGAGCATGTGCAGTGAATCAGCAGAAAAGAAGATGAGGAGCTACTGGGGCATCTTTGGAGACACAGATCTTTCCTGCTAAAGGGCTGTGGTTCCCTTGGGTGGGTACAAAAGCCCAAAACATAATGTACAATATTTCTAGCTTACTTCTTTAGGTAAGCTTTAGTTCTCCTTTAATTTACTGTTGGAATAGCAATGATCAGGGAATGTTGAAGCTTACCTTAGCATAGCAATGCAATATGGCAGCCTATGCATGGTTAAAGGGCAAAGTGTCTATAAAAATAATTTAATACGAAACTGAAAAAATGTCAAATTAACATTAATTTTAAAAATGGCCCTTTTGATATCTTCAATAATAAAGACCAATACATCTACAGTAAATAATAGTTCATGTCCGTGAAAGAATTGTTGATGGCCACAGGTTTTTTATTTGGATAGAAAACCAAAATGTTCACAGAACTTAACTGAAATTTGAAGGCTGAATAATTCCTGGTGAGCAATGTAATGCAAATCCTGCTTAGCAAAAGAAACAAGTCTTAGAGAATGCCTGAAAATCCCATCCAGACAAACTCTGCTTGCATTCCATTGCTCGTACTATTTATAAATTGCATAGCACAGTAGCTAATAATGATATATTATCCTGATCTCTATTCTGTCTGTTGCAAAAATCCACCGTATTAGTATTAAATTACAATGTTGCTTAGTATTTTTATGTGCACACCGGAGGCATATTTAGATCCTAGTTTATGGGGAAAAAATGTGAGTTCATATTTTAAAATAAAACTTATGAGCCATATGTTTGTTGTTGGCAAAAATATGGCAGCAATCAAAGGAGTAAGAGAGCAGAATGACCTTGGCACTGTGTTCTGTCTAACGCACAAGTAACAAAGATTGATCAAATAGTTAGTACAAATAATCATGTCCTTAATAAATCAATATCTTATGCTATAATCTCACACTTAAATCGACTCCCATTAACAAACATAAGCTTTCAATGTCCCATAAATCACAGGCAGCAGTTTTATCTAGTATCTTGACTTAGAGAGAGACCTTTGAAAACTAGAAATGCAATTTAATGCAATAATAAAGCAGGAGCACTTCACTCGATGATCTGTTTTATGTTTAAGATACCGCATAAGCCTGCCCCTTTCAACTTGCAGACAAGAAAGTCTCAGAACACCATTTCACATCAATGCGCTTGAGGGTCACTACAGGGGTTTGCAATTGAATTTGGCAAGAGCCTGCCAAAGGACCAGCAAATTGAAAAAACCTAGGTATTTATCCCATTAAAATAAGTTAGTCAAGTAAAGTGCATTTCAATGAAATTATAAACTGAAAAAAAAAACAGTAGGGGACCCAGAGAGAATGAATCAATAGAAAGAAAAATGTATTGGAAAAAAATGACTGTGCCATGATAGATTGCAAAATCTGCAGTTCAGTTTACAAAGTACTTAGGTATGAACAGAACCACTGTGTAATTATCTAAGAATTATTGTACGTTCTTCTACTGTTTCGGTAACTGATGCAAAGGATTCAATGCAATGGTAATTGTCAGCCCTACAAATGTTGTAGTTCCTGTGGTTAAATGCTGTAGACCTTGAGCAAAGTCGTATATGAGGAACAGGGCAGGTAGTAGCCAGACTTCTTTGGCATTGGGCTAAAGTTGATAGAAAAGACAAGCAACCAGCACACAAGGATATGTCCAAGTAGGAAGATTAGGTAGGTAGATATTATGTTCAATATCAATGTTATAGAATTTCATTAGGAGATCTTACAGCTTTGTAACTGCCCTTGTGTTCCATTTGCTTTTCTTTGAAATGATATTGGTGGGGTGCAAATTCCCCCTCTGTGGTGCCAACAGGAGAAGAGAACAAGATGTGTGGACATTTCAGACATGATGTTAGTAGAGACTGGGTTGAATGATCATTGACAAAGCAGGGTTAGATTCTGGAGCTTCAGAGTGTGTAAATGGTAGTTGGAAAAGCAAGCAAACACAGGCAGTGTGTGCCTTGTTATCTGTTACTTCAGAGATATGTCTGGTTATGCAATTATAAGCTCATGATTCTTCTTTGGAATACTGTATATTTGCTCTCTGGAGGACCTTGCATATGGTAATGAACAATAGAAAGGTGATTACTGCAGTTCCTTTGTGCTTGAGTCTATGTTTTGCATCTTATCAGGAACAGTTGTTGTGGTGGATATGATATGACACCTTGTCTTGACATATTTTCTCCAGTAGTTTATGTATATATGTTGAGACGTTGGCAAGAAGTCCCCTTCACTGTTTTAAAGCAATGCCCATAGCAGCTGAAATACTGGACTTATCTATTAAGTCCAGGACTGATGCTAATCTGAGCTATCCTTTCCTACGGGTAGTGGTCAGCCTGGTCAGTTCCATTCTATTTCTGATATTTGGGGTACATTTTACAGGTTTACATTACGTAAATAGATACTGTGACCTTAGCATGGGTTATAGTTTAACTTTACTATGTATGTGTGTGAGTGAGTATATATAGTTTAGGAATATTAATTGCTACAGTGGTAAGTGGTACATTTAGGTTCTTAACTATGCACAATTTGCTTTATTAAGCTTCCACTAATGGATTTTGTAGCATCTACCAAGTCAAATCAATATGAAACTTACTAATGGCATAAGTGCTAACACTGAGCTTGTTATCTGTATGTGTGTGAATCCAAGAATAGAAAAACCGCTATATAAAATGTCTTACCTAGGGATCCTAAAAATCTCATTTAATAAAGGATATTATTGATGACATATTGATGAGTCGTGGCTGAATATAACTGGTGCTTCTATCTGTGCCTAATTTTAACGACTGTCTGTCAAATAATATGATTAATTATGCTGTTCACACATACTACTAGCATGCACTCTATGCTAATAAATATGGAATCCCCCATAGATTTAATGAACTAGTGAATAAAGTAACCTGTTAATAGCTTGATTCCAACAAATATATTTAAGTACACAAATACATGCTTGTGCACATGGGGTAAATATCAATTTTAATGGAATTGTAGGGGTCAAGCACAGAGTGGGGCAAGTGAGTGCCTAAGTCCCTCTGCTTACATGGCAGCCACAATTCATACCCAAACATGCAATATTTTTGTGAGTTCAAAAGAACTGTGCTTGTTTGCATCAGGCCCAATTATGCAGGTATTCTATTGTTAACAGCATGGAACTGTGGGCAAACAGCTTGGGGATTCTTTTTTAACACTTTTCACTTTGACTCTCTTTACTAAATGAACACTCCACTAGTGATGGGCGAATAAATTCACCTGGCACAAATGCAGCGAAATTCCGCATTTCATCGCTGGCAAATAAATTTCTGCGAAAATTCGCCAGCGTCAAATTTTTTTTGGACGTGCGTCCGAAAAGTCGCTCACGTCAACATCGGCGCACGTCAATACTATTCGGACGCCCACTGACTTTAACGGCAGCGTCAGCTTGTATGCGGGTGTCAATTTCCAGTTTTCACGATTTTCATGAAAATGTCAGATTTTCACGATTTTTTTGTGAAAACTTTTGATTTTCGCGATTTTTTTGTGAAAATGTCCAAATTTCATGATTTTTTCATGAAACTTTCAGATTCCACCACTTTTCCCCATTTCGCAAATTTTGCAAAAAATTTACGAATTTTCTTTTACGAAAGTTCGCCCATCACTACACTCCATTCTAAAAATGCACCATTGACACCCTTTCCACAATACAGGTATATTTTTATGCAGAAACTCATGATCCAGAAAGCTCCAAATTAAAGGAAAGTCATCTCCAATACTCTCTGTTTTAACAAAATTATTCAAATTTCCTTTTTCTCTGTTATAATAAAACAGTTACTTGTACTTGATCTCAACCAAGATATAAATAATCCTAATTGGAGGTAAAATAATCCTATTGTGTGTATTTAATGTTTAAATTATTTTTAGCAGACTTAAGACATGGTGATACAAATTTTGGAAAGATATCTGTAAAACCCCAGGTCCCGAGAATTCCAGATAATAGATTGCATACCTATCAGAATTGAATCTGGTACCTGGGATATGCTATTTACATTTTTGTTTCTTTAAGAAAACGGAGAAATGGAGAAATGAAATAAACATTTGTAAAGCAAGTATCAATGCAGTGGGTTAATGAGATAGCAGAAAATTCTTAGCTTTGGATTTTCTGCTTATATCTACATTGGGTCACTCAAAGAATTACCCTGCAGCATTTCTCATTTTGTCTCTGGCTGAGAGTCTGATGTGCTTATTGCAAAACAATGTTTTTTCCCACTTGGAGTGACCTTTTCCTTTGGAAAAGACAGAAATGTTGTAGTGAAAAGTCATGTGATGGCTTGTGATAAATTATTAACTTTTTGCCAAGAAAACATCAGGTTCCATTTTTATGGCTCTTAATTTATATCTATGGAAATGAATCCCTTTGGATTCTCAGGACAGACACCTTCTCCAACTTCATACTTGTTTCAACCTTCTGCGTTGAAAAACAAGGAGTGTCCAGCTGGTGGAAATACGTAAAAATACATGCTACAATCCCACAACGACCTTTGGCTGTAAGGAGCTGCTGAGAAATTCTTTGTTTAGTTTAAAGCCCTGTGCAACTTTAGTTGGGTTGAACCACACTGAACCCAACTGGACCTGTAAGCTATATTTTTCCCTTTGGGCATCCACTACACTATCCTACCCACAACCACAATGGCTTTATCCACAACCTGATCCCCCACCACTGTCATGAATTTTCAAGTAGCATAATTATTATGTCATAACTAACATCATCCACAAAAAGTACAAAATGGGTTAGTATGTCTATTTTGCAACCTATGTCTTGACGAAAGGCTCATAGATCAGAAAACCCACCAACCAGCATCTCCGTCATCTACATTTATCTGCAACACTCCCAAAAAACTCATCTTAAGTTGATGCC
>NC_054384.1:84438179-84540679 GCF_017654675.1 Xenopus laevis | reverse complement strand
GCGAAGGCAAGTCTGGCGCAAGAGGTAACGTTCAGTAAAATCCACATCTTAGTGAATTTGCGTAGTTACGTCCATTTGCCAGAGCGAAAATTCGCCTGGCATTAGAGTGCGACATAGCGCTAGAGTCTATCTCCTTCGCTAGCGAATTTATGCCAGCGCCCGTTATTAAATCGGCAAAGTTTCGCCAGCTTTAGTCACTTCGCTCTTAAGAAGCATATTTACCTATTTAGTGTCTGGTTTGGTTTAATTGGTTGCGGCACACACAGTAAATGTTTTTAGTTTTTGACAAAAGCCTGATTTGGAGAAAAAATTGTACGCGTGAAAAAAGCTATTGATTGCAGAAAGTATGAGTTAAGGATGTTACTTACATTATTAATATCATGAATATAACCCACCCCCATGTATCACCCCCGAAGCAAGGAGTGAGGGGAATTTGCATTTACACACTTGAATCTCTGCTGCTCCAGCACAATTACTATTATGACCATGTTTCATATACGTATTAGTAACTTTGTTATGAGCCGAGGAGGTGTTTAGGCTGGTAGAGCTGTCAAGTCAATTTGGTACTTTTAATTAAGTCTAAGCAGTTATATGAATCATTCTGCCCATGCTGAAAGCCATAAAACAAAGCTGTTAGTTCTAATATTGCTTACAGCTGGCAGAATGAACCTCACACCCTGGAGTTCTTCCACATCCTGAATGTGATCACAAGGGTGTCCTAAATGCTGTCCCCTCGGAGTTTTCCCATGTCTCAATTGTTTAGTTGACTGAATTCCAGTTCGCTTTAGTGTTCTTGTGACCGAATTCACAAGGGTCTGGGTGAGTCCACTTACAGAAACTGTCGTCACCAGCTGCACTTTTTATTAAGTGGGCACAGGGGTTGCAAACAGGCACAGTCTGATGTTGGGCAACATTTTCAATCCATATTTGCATTAAAAAAAAATAATAGGTTGATTTGTATTCATTTAACAACATTTTTTTAAAACTTGCCGGCTTCTTTTTGAGGCTGAGCCAGTGGCTTTCCACACCACGCACTGTTGCATGCAAGCTGGAAGTAGGTGGAGCTGACCGGAATCTACACTGTACATTTCTGTATGTGAAGCCACAGCTGCCACTATAGGGTTGCCACCTTTGCTGATGGCTCAACCAGAACACAGGGGGCAGGGCAGATAACATTGGGTGTGGGGCAGTGATGTAGGAACAGGCATGATGACATCAGAGATGGGCACAATGATGTTGGTGGAGTTAATACACCAGGGCAAGATTATTGCATCACTTAGATACAACTGGCTGGATTTCCATCCAATGTTTTAATTAAAGAGTTCATGCCCAGTTCAAAACCACACAGGTGGCAACCCTATCTCTAGCTATATTCTGCTTGGTGATTAAGCCTAATCATTTAATTACAGGTATGAGATCTATTATACAGAAATCACTTATCCAGAAAGCTCTGAAATACAACAATGCTAATTTAGAAAAAAAACATTCTTATTTTTGATTGATCTGCTTTTTTTTTGTATCTGTAATAATAAGAAATTAACTGTACTTGATAGTAACTAAGCCATGTTGAAATGAGTATCGCAGTTTTTAAATGCTTTTCATGTTTTGGCCAGATTATTGTTTGGGTTTCTGAACAGCAGGTAAAGTTGCTGTACCATGTTAGCCAGTAAAAATGTTGCAGGGGAACCCTTTTGAAATAAAAAATAACAAAAGCGATATAAAGGTGATACCTTTATTGGCAAACTAATATAATCATAGCAAGCTTTCAGAACATTTAAGTTCCTTTTTCAAGATGATTACCATGAAGCTGTGGTGTTCTCTGTTATATACACACCATTCAGCTCATAGGTCAAATGACCAACAAACAAATGAATGGAAACTTTCAATTCCCTGGAGAAGGGACTAAACCTGGGCCTTGGATTTATGGCTAATTATGTGGACTAAGAAAGGACTGCACCAGGTCAGAAATACCAACATGTCTGGATATGGACTAAGAGATCATATGGAATTCCTTTGATTCTACACTCCAATGGACACAAAAATTGTTGTGGTCAGAAAAATATCGTCAACTTTTTTTTGTCCCTCCTTTTATTTCCAAAATGTTGGGAGGTATGGCAAAGTGCAATCGTTGCGTAGTTTGGATCTTGAATAAACTACACATTGAAGAACGCAGGTCTGGACAAGGAGCCAAAATATGCACTGGCATTTCAAATACACAGAGGCCCAACCAGTCTCCCACCCCAGTCTACAGTAGGGTTGCCATCTGGCCTGTATATTTTACTGGCCTAGCCGGTAAAAATTATGGTTGATCCCAATGTTATTAATAGGGAAAAAAGATAAATATATATAGAAAGGTCGGTATTTTTTAGGGTGGCAACCCTAGTCAACAGTGACTGTCTATGGCATCTAACAGCAGCCCCTCAACTAGGGTTGCCACCTTGCCAGTACAGTATTTTATTTTGAAGCTTGATGCCAATGTTATTAATAGGAAAAAACAGCAAGAATATAGGAGGGCATGTATTTTTTTCCCAGAAAAGGTGGCAACCCTAAGCCCCTCACAGAACTCACAGATTGCCAGTCCGGGCCTAATTGAAGGCATGTTGACGTGTCATGTGAGCCATTTGGAAATACAGTAATCATGGGATAAAAGAATTGGAATGGCTTGAAACAAGTTCTCGAGAACGATTGGATGGGCAATACTTCCAGGTTGGAGAGTGATTGGCTGAGCCACACTTCCGGGCTGGAGAGTGATTGAATGAGCCATACTTCTGGGTTGGAGAGTGATTGGCTGAGCCACACTTCCGGGCTGGAAAATGATTGGCTGAGGCACACTTCCAGGCAACCTACACGTGGTGCACTGGGCTTCCTATTGCAATCATGGCAGCAGTCGGGGCGACAGGTTGGCTGAGTTAGAGAAGGTAAAGCGCGAGAAGTGGCGGGAGCTGGTCCTCGGTTTGGATGAGAAGCTCCGGAAGTGAGCAGCTGAGAGGTTCCTCCCGGGCTGGCTCAGCTCATACACCTGCACAACCTGGTCCTGTGTCGTAACAAGCTGCGCCTCCCCGGCAGTTGGACAGCTGCGGGCCCTGCACTTGTTGGACGTCTCCGGGAATGAGTTAGAAGTTGCCTCTTCTCTCGCTGCGGACATTGGCCTGCTGCCTGGGCTCAAGGTGAGGCAATTCCATGAACTAGTTGCTTTTTATTATTAGAAAGGACTAGGGATGGGCAAATTTTTTCGCCTTGTTTGCCAAAGAAATGACGCCCATAGACTTGTATGGCGTTTTGCGGCAAAAAAAAATATGCGCGTCAAAAAAACATTTCGCCGGCGGGGAATTTTGGGTGAAACAAAACGGGTCAAATTCGCCCATCCCTAGAAAGGACAAAAAATAAGTATCCCTGATTAAAGCACCAGTAATCTGCTGATTCATTGCACATGCTCTGGCCTTGCCAACAGTTTCCCAGAGATTAAGGACCAGCGTATAAAATTCTCTACAAATACAAATTTATGATACATGTATGGGATCCGTTATCCAGAAAGAGCCAAATTATGGAAAGGCCATCTCCCATAGACTCAATTCTATCCAAATAATTCACATTTTAAAAAATGATTTCTTGTTTCTTTGTAATACTAAAACAGTACCTTGTACTTAATCCAAACTAAGATTTAATTTACCTATTGGAAGCAAAACCTGCCTTTTGGGTTTATTTAATGTTAATATGATTTTCTAGTAGACTTAAGGTATTAAGACCTAAATTACTAAAAGATCGATTTTCTGTATAAAGTCCTGGGTTCTGATCATTCTGGATAACAGGTCTCATACTTGTACAAGATTATTAATTATGAGAGTGTGGAGGTTTTATTGCAATCCTTATAAGGGTGGTTCACCTTTCAGTTAACTTGAATTATGTTATAGAATGGCTACTTCTAAGCAACTTTTTAAATGGTTATTTTTTTTTCTTTATAGTTTTTGAATCATTCGCCTTCTTCCTCTGACTCTTTCCAGCTTTCAAAAAACCAATGCTCTGTAAGGCTACAAAGTTATTGCTACTTTTTATTACTTTCCATCTCCTATTCATATTCCATTTTTATTATCAAAAGAATGCATGGTTGTTATGGCAATTTGGACTCTAGGGGGCACATTTACTTAGCTCGAGTGAAGGATTAGAATAAAAAATACTTAGAATTTCGAAGTATTGGCTAGTTCGACCTTCGAATCAAACGATTCAAACTAAAAATCATTCGACTATTCGATCATTTGATAGTCGAAGTACTGTCTCTTTAAAATAAACTTCGACCACCTACTTCGCCACCTAAAACCTACCGAGCATCAATGTTAGCCTATGGGGAAGGTCCCCATAGGCTTTCTAGGCAATTTGGGATCGAAGGAAAATCGTTTGATCGATGGATTAAAATCCTTCGAATCGTTCGATTCGAAGGATTTAATCATTCGATCGAACTATTTTTCCTTCGATCGTTCGATCAAAGGAATTGCGGTAAATCCTTCGACTTCGATATTCGAAGTCGAAGGATTTAACTTCGATGGTCGAATATCGAGGGTTAATTAACCCTCGATATTCAACCAATAGTAAATGTGCCCCCTAGCAATCACATTGCAGTGAACTATCATAATGAAAGTTACTGAACAACCCCTTTAAAAGTAATCCAGATATATATCTATATCATTTATTTATATATAATATGATTTATTTATTTATATATAATATGATTTATTTATTTATATATAATATGTATTTATTTATATTCCCCCCTCCCCCCAATAATTCTAAAGTTAAAGGGTCCAGTTTGCTCTGCTGCCCCAGGAAGCCCAGTCCATGACAGTTAAGAAATGTTATTGGCCTTTAAGTAAAGAGTCTGCTCAGCACAGGGGGGCCATTTGGAATCAACTGTTCACAGAGCCATATATATCTCTGAGCTGATCATCACTGGCTGAACTGAAAAGACATTGTATTCAGCGTATGCTTAGATTCTTTGTGTATCATGCATTGGGACTGCCTGAGCTGTTGCCTTTAAGAATTTTAAAAATGACTTCTGTGCCCAGCGGGACTACAATGTTTAAGCATTGAATGCCCTTTAATTTTTACATATTAACCATTCCAAGCATGTAGCAATTCCTTAAGTGTAATTTATATGTTTAGATCAGTTAGATATATATATATTTTTTTTAATGGTGATCCCATATGGTTATGGTATTCTGTTTACTGTAGTGAGCATTCTCTCTGTTTCTGCCAGAGCCTTGATTTCTCCAATAACCTGCTCACAGACATCCCATTTGTGCTTACTCAAGCTGAAGGATATAAATTTCAAGGGCAACAAGCTGAAAGATAAAGGCCGGAAAAGATGGTGAATGGGTGCCAGGCCAAGTCTGTGCTTGAGTACCTGGGGGTTGGTGGGCGAGGAGGTGGGAAAGGTAAAACAAGTCAACTACAAGAGGTCCTCTGCACTCAACCCATTATCAATATATTTAAGACAGAGACATTTTGTGCATACTGCTACTGAAAAATGCCTTACCCTTTAAACAAAACAGGGATTGTTTGTCCATATATTGCAATATATTTAAGCTGGCCAACTACGTCAAAGTCATCCCATATCTGGCCAGTCCTATGCTCAATTTTCATCTGATTCATTAAGAATTCTATTGCTTCATTATACATTTTACAAAGGGACTAAGTTTTACCTGCAACTTACTAGCTGCTTTCAAATGGGATGACTTTGACGTAGTTGGCCAGCTTAAATATATTGCAATATATGGACAAACAATCCCTGTGTTGTTTAAAGGGTAAGGCATTTTTTAGTAGCAGTATGCACAAAATGTCGCTGTCTTAAATATATTGATAATGGGTTGAGTGCAGAGGACTCTTGTATTTGTCTATATGTATTTTGTGGTCAGACCCTCATTGCACCCCCGCCTAATGGTTTTAAAAAATAGTGGTGAGCACAACTTTCCCTTGTTTGTTAAAGGTAAAACAAGGACAGAGAATGCAGGGAAGGAAGAAAGGAGAAGAAGAAAAAGAAAGAACGAAAGCAGAAGGAAAGTGCGGTTGATGAAGAGGAAGATGTAGGAGAGCTCAATAAGATGATGCTGAAAATCTTGCACATATCAGAGAATCCAACACCAATTATAGTAAAAAAGATGTGAGTCCATACATTGTGTGCTGTGTGGTGAAAGGCATGAACCTCAGGTCAGGCAATGCCCTGAAAAGGTTTCTTACCGCTCAGGTGAGTTTCCTTTTATGCTGCTCTTATTTACTGAATAAAGTACCCCCTCTTGTAAAATATAAGGATATTATAAGTTACCGAGGAGTTCCATGATCATATAAAAACACAAGGCCAAAGTGACTTCTAATATCCTCATATTTTGCAACAGGGGCTACTTTATTTATTATAATGCACAAGTTCAGTCAGTCATGTGATAGAAATGACATTAATAAGCACAGTTTATAAGCATATCATTTAGAGGATATTCATGGCTCTTGTGTATTATAGGGATATATCAGCCTAGTGATAACATATGTCTAATGGTTCAATTGTACACTTACATGGTATTGTTATAAATTGTTGAAAAGTACATATCACTGCTCCCAAGAACTGGATCTCTGAGCCTCTGTACCTGTCATTTTATCACTGTTATGGATATCCATTCATATTAGACACATGCAGAGTGGCCCATTCTGACCATTGGAAATTCTGGGATCAGTTGTGGGGGGGGGGTCAGCATACTGAACTTTAGGTAACTAAACTCACGCTCATTCCAATTTAAATAAAGGTTTATGAAACCCTGCTCTTTGCAATAAGACAATTACTGTTCAAGATAGCTTTTCTACATTATGTTAGAGCATTTTGGGACCTTAATATTTTATTAATCATAGCAATATACAGATTTTACATATAAACCATACTTCCCAACTGTCCCTTTTTCGGAGGGACAGTCCCTCTTTTGACAGCTCATCCCGCAGTCCCTCATTTGTACCGGAAAGTCCTTCTTTTCTCTGCACTGATCAGCCAGAAAAAGAAACAAACTTTCTAACTTAATTGGCTTTTAGCAGAGAGCCCAGAACAGCTAACAGGTGCAAATAAGATACTTTGTAACAATTTTGAGACACAAAAACACAGTTTAGATAAGGAGAAATATTTTCAAACTTTCATAACCTGCCAAATTTTGTAAAACAAACATGGTAATTAGGGGGTGTGGCCACAGAAAGGGGTGTGGTCAAAAAAATTGCTGCGCTACGTGTGGAAAAAAATGTTTTGTCCCTCTTTTTACTTCCAAAATGTTGGGAGGTATGATAAACTATAGAAATACATCTGAATGAATAATAGAAAGTAAACCCTAATAAATAAAACTCCAATACACACTGCAGAAAATGAAACCGTATAGTAGTATTATAAATAGAATTATAATAAAAGGGCATAATCATGCAGTAGGGCACTGCCTTTGCAAGTTTTCACTTGTCACAACCTTTTAGTGACTTGTATTGCTGTAATGTAATTTGTCCACTTGGTGGCAGCACATCACTATAACTAGTAAAGGCACCAATATTTACTGCTTGTTGCCCATCCTTGATCTAGACTATATTTTCTCAACTTTTGCTATGTCTTAAAGTGTATTTGTAGAGGGGATCTGGATGCTTGAGTGGAATAGTTTAATACAAACAAAGGCAGCTGCATCGTTTGCTCTTGCACAATTGCAAAACTGGATGAAAACACATGGCTTACAACTCGTAAATTATTCTGATGATTCTGTTTGAATTCTTCATAAGCCATAGAGCCTCAAACCTATTCTCCGGCCCCATCCATATAGTGCAAAACTCACATTGGCTTACATGGAGCAGTTATTGATTGATTCATTCTGATAAATGTGCCTATACAGCTGGGTGGATATCTTACAAAAGAGACTACTACCAATAGAATGAGGAGTTTAGTGCAAAGTAAAGCTGCTGAAAGTATTTTACCATTTCCTTCACTCATTTAGGCTGGATGTCTGTGAGGCTTTTACTAGAGGCTCTTGTACTCTCTGATCCACTTTTCCGTGTACTCGTTAAGCTTTGCTGCTCTTTTACCATTTCAGAAAGCTTTGTGCTCTATGTGTGTAGCACAAGAAGCGGGTCTATAATTTGATGGGTGACAAGTCCATTAGTCAGATTGTTTTAAAAATAACAATAGTGTGTGGAGCCAACAGAGCTGGATAGGACTATAGAAATTTCTTGAAGGGTTGACTCCAACTTTAAACATGTGCGCTATGGGACAGATGTACTGTGCCCATAAACCAACATATCTAACTGGCTTCCCATGAATCAGCTGGCATGAACAGTACTCTTGAATGCATAAGGCAAATAAAATACGACTCCCTCTTAATATAAATGTGAAGGCAGAATGTTTAATATATGTTATTAAAGGAGAAGGAAAGGCTAGAATTAAGTAAGCTTTATCAGAAAGGTATATATAAATACACCAGTTAAACTTCAAAGTAATGCTGCTCTGAGTCCTCTGTCAAAAGAAACACAGCATTTATTTCCTTCTATTGTGTACACATGGGCTTCTGTATCAGACTTCCTGTTTTCAGTTTAATCCTTCAGGGCTAGGGCTTGAGCATGCTCAGTTTGCTCCTGTCTCCCTTTCACTCATCTCTCCTCCCCTCGCTGCTGTATTCTGAGCCCAGAGCTATCAAAATGAGCAGGGAGATACTCAGACAGGAAGTGATCTCACAGACACAGATCAGATACAGACACAGTACAAATTATACTTTTATACGATTATAAAAAGAAGAGAATTATTATAGACCCAATAATTCAACTAAGGATAGCTGTGGCAAGGAACATGATACCACATAAATGGAAAACAAAAACACCAATAAATAAGATATTATGGATTAAGGAAATTGAAGAAATAAGAGGTATAGAGGAAATAATAGCAAAAAAAGAGGTAAAATTAGTAAACATTGCAAATTATGGGGAAAATGGCGTGAATTTCTAAGGAATGAAGGATTATAACAACTAAGAAGGGGGTGATAGTATATTTTTTTTGTTTTGTTTTTGTGTTGTGCCTTTTTCTTTATTACTATTTATATGATGTATATGTATATATTTATGTTTACATATAAATGTACTATATGAATCAAAGATAATTATGTAATGAGAAAACATTTATTGCTTTATTGTTTCATCATGTACTTTATTGTTTGTTTTAAAAAAAAAACTGAATAAATAAATTAAATATAACAAAAAGGAAGTGATCTCACTCCAACCTAATATGGCAGCTACTATCCTAAAGAAACAGAGAGCTTATAGATCTGTTTACTCAGTTATGGTTAAGCATTCTGCAAAATAAATATGGTGTTATAGCTTGCATTATTGTGGCTAATCTATTGGCGATAAACTGCTGTGGTTGCTTTCCTTCTCCTTTAAAGGTGCTACACATTTACAAGAGTAATTGGGATAATGATTGCTCCTTACTGGGTGATTGTACTTATCTAACTTGTAATTTTATATTTTACTATTAAGACCAAGCTCCATGACGATATGTGTGATAAAAGGACTTTAGCTACTATGGCCACTCACGACTTGCATTTAGTGGAAGGAACTCTATTGTATGACGCCAGACCACCCAGAGACCTCAGGGTATGATTGTGAATTGCACTGAATGTAATAACTTTTATTATTAAAAGATTGGATAATTGTAGTGTTAGACATACATGGAAGAATGCTGCAAGAAGTAGAAAGGTCAGTCTTAGCATAGATGCAATTACAAACCCACATGTGATGCACTTACTTGTCACTCAGCCAATCTCCTGTCAAAACACTTGTCTGTCTCCATTCAGTTGTGAGTTCTCAGTAATCAGTGTATTATCTGATCTCTTTTGTGAGAAGGAGATACAATAACTGCATTTGGCATGTAAGCGCTAGGAGAGGTGTTTTCTCATTCTCATTCTGCAGTAGCTTAAATTTCAGACAGCTGGGCAAACAACAACAAATGTAATAATGGTGACACATCTGCAGACAAACTCTGTCCATGTTGTTTTCTTTACTAAAAAGTCTTTTTGTTTTCTTAAACTGTACTGAATTTAAAGGGATACTGTCATGGGAAAAAAAGCATCAGTTAATAGTGCTGCTCCAGCAAAAGCTACACTGCAATCCATTTCTCAAAAGAGCAAACAGATTTTTTTATATTTAATTTATAAAAAAATACACATATTGCCTGTTTCCCAGCTGCCCTCAGTCATGTGACTTGTGCTCTGATAAACTTCAGTCACTCTTTACTGCTGTACTGCAATTTGGAGTGATATTGAGGGACGAATTTTACCCATTTCGGTTCGCCAAAAATTCGCCGCCGGCGAAATGACGCCGACGCCCATTAAAGTCTATGGGCGTCAAAAACATTTTTTTGACGCGCGTCTTTTAATTTTGACTCACAAAGCCATACAAGTCTATGGGCGTCATTTTTTTGGTGAAACAAGGCGAAAAAATTCTCCCATCCCTAGTGATATCATCCCCCCCAGCAGCCTAACAATACAACAATGGGAAGGTAACCAGATGGCAGTTTGCTAACACAAGATAACCGCTCCCTGGTAGATTTAAGAACAGCACTCAATAGTAAAATCCAGGTCCCACTACGACACATTCTGTTACATTAGTAGAAGAAACAACAGCCTGCCAGAAAGCAGTTCCATAATGGCTCTTGCTGAAAGCACATGACCAGGCAAAATGACCTGAGATGGCTGCCTACACACCAATATTACAACTAAAAAAAAAAAAATACACTTGCTGGTTCAGGAATGAAATGTTATATTGTAGATTGAATTATTTTCAGTGTAAATCGTGTCATTTAGAAATAAAATCATAAAAATCATGACAGACTCCCTTTAAGCTCTGTAGAACGCACCTTAACTTCTGGGAATAGGTAACACGTGTGCTATGGAAATGCTTTGTTTAAATTGGCACAATACAATGTATTGTTTATTTTTGAAGCTAGAGTCAAAGTGTCATTGAACTGTATTAAAGTTGTTTACTTTATGAAAGGCAGGATTAACCCAATCAAGTATCCTGCAAGTGTATTGTATTTACTTTGGGTGATTTTAATATTTAAAATTGCTGTGCATGCACCGATTCACTCGTGATCTGCTCTGCTTAGCTGTTGGCTTAGCAGTCGGATCTCAAGTGATTCTGCTGTATGTTAGGATATCTGGATTATGTTTGATCCAATTAAACCGATTCCGAATCCTTAAAATCATGTGACTTTTTGTCACAAAACAAGGAAGTAAAAAAATGTTTTACTCTTTTTGCCTCCCCCTCACTAGTTTGCATATGCAAATTAGGGGTCGGTATTCGGCCGAATCTTTCAGAAAAGATTCAGGGGTTTGGCCGAAACCAAAATAGTGGATTCGGTGCATCCCTACTCTATGGGGCAGATTTGCTAAAGGGCAAAGTGACTAACGCTGGTGAAAATTCGTCAGCATGAAGTCATTCAGGAACTTTGAGGATTTACTAATGGGCACAGGCATAACTTCGCTAGCAAAAGAGACAGACGCTAGCGATCATTCGCACTCTATCGCCAGGCGCCAGACTTGCCTTCGCCAGCTCAGACCAGATGAAGTGCAATGGAGTGCATAGGACTTCCAAAAAACACTTGGGTCTTTTCCTTTTTTCTGAGTGATAGCCTGCAAAGGCTCGTAAAAATTTTTTTGGGCAACTGGGTTCCCCCCTCCATTTTCTAACATATGGAACATAAACTATACAGTGGGCTCATGTGTAGGGCATTATAACAACTCTATTTCCTTTATTAAGGTTCCCTGGACTTATGTAATGTATTTGCTTCAACATATACAGTACATCCATTCAACTTTATCATTTCCCGCTGTGTGCAAATTAGGCAACGCTAGCGCATCTTCGCTTGATTGCTGAAGTAACGATAGTGAAAATTTGCCAGCGTTCATCGCCTTGGACGCAACTTTGCATTTTAGTGAATTAGCGTTGTCCTAGCAAATTTACGCCTGGTGAAGTGTTGCGATGTCTGCGAAGCCGTCAATGATGAATTTTCGCTGGTTAGGGAATTTGCCCCTATATGTTTCTAGTTTAAAACTTTAGATCTGCCTGTCCATTCAAACATAACGTTTCATCAGACATCGAAGTCTGACAAAGAGTCTGTTTTTCTAATTCTATAATGTCAAACCATGCTTTTTTTTTACTAATACTTATGTTTTGTCATTGATTGAAATCTAAACTTTGTGTGTCGGGGGGGTGCTCCTGTGTATTTATGCAGGTTGTACCCTTGGGTCGCAAAGAAATCGATGCAAAGGATCTTGTTCGGCAGCTGCAGTTTGAAGCAGAGGAGCAAAGGAAGCAGAAAAAGCGACAGAATGTCTCTGGACTACACAAGTTGGTAAAAATTTTCTCAGAATCCATAGTGTGAGCTTGAATTGTCATATGCTTCTGTTTTTTAACAAACCTGTTTTATATTTATGTCCCCTACACCTGTTTTATTTATATAGGGAATGTATAATTCATACTACTGTACCATTGCTGAGGCTTTAATTATCAGAGAAGCGGTAAGAATCAATCAAGTATGATTTATTAAAATCTGATTTATGAAATAATAGAACAATGCAACAATATGTAACTAAATGGGATCACCATAAATGTGAGACTCCCCCCTGCAGCTGCCTTTGCCACCGTCTAATTATTGATTGTATAGCTCAGTGCCTAGTTGTCGTCATATAAAGCAATAGTTGCGAGCATGAACTAATGAATTAAAGGAACAGTAACACCAAATCATGAAAGTGTTTTAAAGTAATGAAAATATAATCTACCGTTGCGCTACACTGGTACAACTGGTGTGTTTACTTCAGAAGCTCTACAATAGTTTATATAAACAAACTGCTGTGTAACCATGGAGGCAGCCATTCAAAGCTGAGAAAGGACATAGGATACACAGCAGATAACAGATAAGCTCTGTAGTATACAATGGGATTCTTCAGAACTTATCTGCTATTTACTATGTATCCTGTGCTTGAATGTCTGCCCCCATGGCTACACATCAGCTTGTTTATATAAACTATAGTAGTCTTTCTGAATCAAACCCACCAGTTTTTCAACTGGAGGACAACAGTACATTATATTTTCATTCCTTTAAACTAGGGATGCACCAAATTCAGGATCCGGTTTGGGATTCGGCCAGGATTTGGCCTTTTTCAGCATGATTCGGATTCGCCCGAATCCTTCTGCCCGGCCGAACCGAATCCGAATCCTAATTTGCATATGCAAATTAAGGACGGGGACGGAAATTACATGACTTTTTGTCACAAAACAAGGAAGTAAAAAAATTTTCCCTACCCATCCCTAATTTGCATATGCAAATTCGGGTTCGGTATTCGGCCGAATCTTTCGTGAAGGATTCGGGGGTTCGGCTGAATCCAAAATAGTGGATTCGGTGCATCACTAATTTAAACTACTTTCATATTTTGGTGTTGCTGTCGGGTACTGTAAATAAACTATAGATAAGGTCTTACTGGTGGGGTTAGCTCTTATTTGTGTTTTCTTCTTGTTCAATTAATGACATGTCGGCCATTGTTGCATCAAATCTGTTGGCTTCAGCAAGCTGGTATTAAAAAGCAGCTGCATGAAAAATGGGAAAATGTAGACTGATTAGACATAATTGTCTACATAATTGTCTACATCATACGAATAATTAATTCAAAGGTTAAGAACTGCTTTAATGAGATACGGTGCAGCTATAATAATGTATAACTTTCTAGTAAAGTCATTATTTACTTTAGTTAAACCTGCTGTTAAAGTTCTGCAGCGTGCTGTTGTCTTGGATTTGTTGACCATAACATACAGGTTGGGCCTGATAGCAGAATATGCTACGTATTTAAACTTTTGTGTTTGATAGGCTGATGGTGTGAGCATATGACTTTCCCACACAAAACTTTTATTCCTGCTTTTACTCTCAGGGCTGTGGGGGAAAAAGATGTTTGTTCAGCGCTGAAACTATATACGCGTGATCATAGAATATGTTAGCAATGTAATCTTTGGAGAAAGATTCCACTGTTAATCGGTAGTTACATAACAACCTGCTAGAAACCTGTGTTTGCTTGATCTGGACCTCATTGCTGTGAACTCAGCTTTCCAGCTGCCCTTTATCTGTAGTAGGGTGAAGGCACATAATCAATATATTCTGTACTAGTATAGGAACTCCTATTATCACACAAGAAGGGGAGTGTAGAAGTGGAAGAAGTACAGCACCTACAGAACAATCAGTTGCATCACTGCATAGTTTCCAGGGTTAGGTAATGTCTGCTGATTTGCTTCGGGGGGGCAGTCAATTAATTTTTCTTTTAATGCCATTTCTAGAACATAAAAGTAAACATAGCCGAGCTGTTTGAAGTTATGGCAGACAGGGGTGTCACTGTGGCACTTTTTTGCTTAGAAAGGTGATCTGCCACATATTCAGGCTATAAGCACTTCGATGAGCATGTAGAAGGCATCGAACTAAGAAATATTCTCCCACCTAGTAATCAAAGCTTCTTATGGGGTTATCCATATCTATTTCAGTTGTACTGTCCCTTCTGAAACGCCTGCATCTTCAATTAGTAAACGTTGCCCCTGCTACTGAGTCCTGCACAAAGGCAAAAATGAATATCTCCCGTTTTACATATTGTATATAGGCATTTTGGAGTGTTATTTGTAATTTCTAGAAGGCATAATATTTCCACTTTGTGTATATGTTCATTTTGTTGCACTTTTTTTATGCCCAATATATTTAATGTTCGTATCTAATGCTAAATGGTATATAGCGCTTATCCAACTGTATAGGTGTTTATTTTTATTCTTATAGGAATGAAAGCATCAATGCACATTACATACAATAGGTTAACTTTTTCAGTGCCATCTGCCGTAGAATTTACTGCTCTGACATAAACATACCAATGTGCTGGTGCTATATATTCTATAATTCTGGTCCCTTTTTGGATTTACAAGCTGCATATGGACTGGCAGCGCGCACACACACAGTAGCTGTGCTATTAGATGGCAGTGACACAAATAATTCTGTTGCTTTACTTAAAGGACCAGTAACATCAAAAATAGCCTGCCTTCGGAAGGTGAACCAGCTGGCCGGCATGTTTATGAATGGCAGGGCCCTGCCCAATGCTGTCTGGCTCTCTCCGCACATCCCCAAGGCGAACTGCTGCCTTTGCAATGGCAATCACCTAGCAGCCTAGTTCCCTGTGCCGAGACTCCGCAGCTCCCTCCTCTCGTTTCCGGATTCCTCCAGAGCGGTTACATCAGTAACAAAACCGGAGTGATTCCGGCACCAAAAGGAGAGCCTTGCACACAATAAGGAAGCCCGAGCGGGGCAAAAGGCTGAGGATTGTATAACCTCCGCTCTGGAGGAATCGGGAAACACTTACAAAAGAAGTCCAAACCTTCTGGGAATCTTCCAGTATCAATGACTTGCAACAGCCAAAAACACAAACCAAATATATTGTTTATTTGCATGAATTTTGTGCACAAGTTCAAAAGTAAATTGAAGGTAAGGTTTGCTTTCTGACCTGCTAATTGTAAGTGCATTTCTAAACACAAAGAGAAAGATTGCCTTTAAAAACAATTATTACAAAAAAGGAGGTGTTTGTACCACACTTTGGCCAAAATATGTAAGCTCACATGCTACATCAAACCCCTCACGTACAATGAGGGCCTTGACGTGGCATGTGAGCTTACATATTTTTGCCAAAGTGTGGTACAAAGATCTTATTTTTTTATATAATTATTTTGTAAGGCAAACTGTGCTCTGCCAATTTTTCTCTTTCTCTTTGTGTACAAATATTGGCTTTTTATTGTTTATAGTAGCTGGTCAACTCCAGAATGTGGGTTATACCAAGTGCTGGCATATAGCAGCTGGTCAATACCGAGTGCTGGCTATTTCTGTATTTCTAAACACAAACTTATTATTTTTACCTGTTTTATCCTTTTTATCTCTTGCCATGTTATTAGTATAACGTGTAGTTTAGCACTTCTTTTTTAGTTACTGTTAAACTGTAGAAAACTGTAGAAAACTGTAGATTCAGAACTCTTGGCTTGTACACTTCATTTCAACAAAAATCTTTTTGTTGGCACAGTGATATTGCACAGTGACTAGCAATATCACTAGCATGTAACTAAAGGTGGCCATAGACGTTACAAATATGATCTTTCCTGGAAAACATTTTTTCCAAGAAAGATTGTTTGTTTCAATATACACATGTAGAGGTGAATCGGCAGATATACAGATAGAAACAATAGAATTCTACCTTTATTTGACGATTCAGCACTAACAATGGCCGATGTTTGGGTGCGGCATCCAATCAAAATTTTCCAGCCAGCACAATCGACGAGCCGACCGATATCCAAGTCTTCTGCTTATATTGGTCGGCTCGTCTCCTGGTGGGAAAATTAGTTTCATACAATATTATTGGTTTGTCTATGGCCACTTTAAAAGTGTAACTTTCCATACACTATACACCAGTTAAGGATCATAGCTAGAATATTATTCATATCTCATAGAAAGTACAGACACTGCAGATCCATTTAAGCTGCATGCAGATAAAATGATTTCCTGATTTATAACTTGACTTGGGCTAATGTTACAATAGTGGACATTGTATACAGACCACCTTGAATGACACACACTTAAAGGGATACTGTCATGGGAAAAAAAATTTTTTTCAAAATGAATCAGTTAATAGTGCTGCTCCAGCAGCATTTCTCAAAAGAGCAAACAGATTTTTTTATATTCAATTTTGAAATCTGACATGGGGCTAGACATTTTGTCTATTTCCCAGCTGCCCCTGGTCATGTGACTTGTGCTCTGATAAACTTCAATCACTCTTTACTGCTGTACTGCAAGTTGGAGTAATATCACCCCCTCCCTCCCCCCCCAGCAGCCAAACAAAAGAACAATGTTTTATTATAACAGAAAAAAAGGAAATCATTTTTAAAAATGTAGATTTAGTTAAAATGGAGTCTATGGGAGACAACCTTTCCGTAATTCAGAACGTTCTGGTTAATAGGTTTACGGATAATGGATCCCATACCTGAACACTTAATTCCAGAGGCTTGTTCTGTAGTTATTTGAATCCTTTTTAATTATGGATTTCATGTTGCAAGATCTGGAAAAGCACCAAAGATGTCTTTGTGGAAGTAACAAGCAGTACCAGCCTGCAGATCTGCAAAGATGTTTTAGACACACTCATCCTTGTAAGTATTTCATTCTCAGCATTATGTGTGTGTGATATAAACCAGAAAATACAATTCTCAGGAGGCAACTCTCAGAGTGATTCTTAAGGAAACATTCTCAATGCACTTGCTTTTTTTAATGTATAGAGCAAATGACTTAATCCATTGGGATCCAATATCAAATCTTATTAGACGTTGCAGTGGTAGAATACAGACAAATAAGCACATGTAAAACTACCATAATATTGTCACATCAGGGACTGAACCAAGAACTGATGAAACAGTTTCCTTTCCGACAACTGACACAAACAAAAAATATGTAGTTCTCTCCAGTCCCACTCAGTTGCAGATAAATGGAAATTGCTTAAAGGAGAAGGAAAGGGATCCTGCACTTGCGGGTGCCAAATTTTAGGCACCGCCAAGTGATTGTAGTGACTTATCTGAATCCCCGGGCCGGTGCTCCTATCAGCAGAAAACTGCACCGGCTCGGGGTTATACCAGTTAGCTCCACGGAGCGATCCTTTTCTGTCTTAAGTTTTTTTCAAACTCTGTTAAATTCAAATATACTTGAAATTCGCCCGGGGGGGTTATTGATAAAGAAAATCGAATATCTAAAACTCAGACGAATATTCCCGACCTTTCTCAGAAAAAAAACTTGAATTTCAAGAAGGCTCATAACCTGTCCAAATTGGTCCCTGCACCTCTCCCATTGACTTGTACATGAACTCGGTGTAAGGGCCCGAAGGCGCAGTTGGAGTGCGGACCAAGGAGGAGGCAGGTAGTCACCGAGTTCGTGGTACAAAGGGATCAGGCAGGAGAATAGTCGAGGTACAGGCAAAGGGTTCAATCCAGGCAGCAAAGGGTCAATCCGAATAACAGGCAAGGTAGATACACAAGAAATCAGTCAATAATATAACACCCAGGAATCACGAAGATGAACCTATACTTGGGCAACAACTGTAGTGTCCAAGGGGTTTAAATAGGCAAGGTTTGGCACCAAGATTTGGACGCGATGACGTCATGACGCTGACGTCGGCGTCAAGACGCTATCGCCGTGACGCCGACGCACGTTCTGACGCCGGCGACCATTCCGTCGCCGGCGACCAATCGGTGGGCGAGAGGAAGCCGACGTCATCACACTGCGACCAGCAGGATCCACGTGGGGAAGGAAGGAGTCGCCATTTTGGACGCCGTCGCCATCTTGGACGCCGTCGCCATCTTGGAGGTAAGAAACTTCTGTTTCCATTACACTCGGCAGGTTTTAGGTGGTGAATAGTCTAATTTGAGTTCTTAAAGGGCCAGAGTGTGATTAATCTTGAAATTCGAAATAAAACTCGAATCGAGTTTGGATAATTCACAATTGGAATTTAAGAAAAAAATTGAAAATTCTAATTAAAATGTTCAATTCGACCCTTAATAAATCTGCCCCACAGTGTTAAACAGCTGATTATATACAGGACATCATTCACATAAAATCTCAACACCAGTGGAGCATCTATGGTCCCTATTACTTTTAGTCCCATTATGGTCTTTTTTATCAGGGGCCAAATAACCCGCCTGTATGTTATTAAAGTCTGGTAGGAAAACCATTCAGTAAAAGGATACACATTCATTGTAGATAATGCCCTTGTCAGAATCAAACACAGCCCCAAGTGCTGCAATGTGAAAATCAAGCAAGCTGCATTAGTCTGGAAGTGGGCTAGCTAAGTTGCTTATAATGACCCTGGTATCTCTGAGCAACTATAAAAGTATTAGTGTTATGGTTCCTTTTTTCCTTACATTTTCATCTTTTTATGGAATAGTCCAATTTTATCCCATGGTATAGCTCAACAGTAGATTGTTTCTTTCCCCTTGCTGACCCAGCAGAACATAGCAAGAGCTGTTGGCGTGTGTATTTTGATCCAGCCTAGTAATTGTTTCGGGTATATGTGATACGGGCGGCTCTGGGTATTAGCTGGAACACAATGTAAGTGATCAGCTTGATAATGGCAGGAAAGAAGGTTTAGTTTTTCATTCCTTGAACTGTTAAAAGACTTTCACTTGGTGTGGAAATATATTTCCTTTCCGAGAGTAATAACGTTTGTGACATTCAATCTGCACCTTAGACATGGAATATCTCAGCCAGCAGTGTTTATCTTTCTAACCCAGTATGATTGTGGGTTACGGCTTATTGTTTACGTATTCATGGAACTGAAGCTTTGCTCTGTGCCCAGAATTTCTAAGTATTACCGAGTTGTAATCGCATACAACATGTGATAAATGCTAAATATGTAATTACCATTTGTTATACTGTTTCCAGAAAATGGCAGAGCTCCATCAGTTTACATTGGAAAACAAAGAGCCGGAAGCCGTTTCAAACTCTGAGCCTGAAGCATTGGATCAGCCAGCGGCCAATGATAATCCTAACACAGGGTCTGCCACTCAACTCATAGTGGAACAAGTGCGTGTCACAGACATGGAAGGAAACCTCAAAGTTTTATATCCTTCCAAAGCAGACCTGAGCGTCAGTTCTTCTGCCTTCCTCATTGTGTTCAAAGCATTGGTGAAGAATATATTCTAAAAAGCACTTTCCTTCCATGAAATACCGATTCCCCTCAAATCTTATTTATATTAATTTTTACTTTTCTGGTCCTTTATCCTCAAAGTGCAGAAATGTTTACGTTTTGTAATCGTATTGATATGGGCCCAAGTAGCTTTTTTAACTGTTGTGTACATTTTATTGTACCCAGGATCTCTGATTCTCCATTTTTATATTATTTTATATCTTAAATATATTGGGGTAGGCAGATATTTATACATTTTTGTTAAAATTCCAAAACTTTGGTTGTATGCTGTTTTATTGCTTGGCCTGTTTTACAGAGGGATACATTACTTGCAAATAATCACAGCCCTTAAAGGGGAACTAAAGCTTAACTAAATAAGTAGGTAGAAATTTTGTACATTATGTTTTGGACTTCTGTACCAGCCCAAGGCAACCACAGTCCTTAGCAGGACGATCTGTGTCTCCAAAGATGCCCCAGTAGCTCCCCGTCTTCTTTTCTGCTGATTCACTGCACATGCTCTGTGCTGCTGTCACTTACTGAGCTTAGGGACCCACTCACAATATACAGTACACATAGAATAGAAATGTCACAATATAAGGCTGATTAGTAATCAATACAGATAATTATTACATGGCAGCATAGACACCAGTGCAATTAGCATCAGAATTTAATTATCAGCCTTGTAGTATCAGTATATATTACAGGCCAACCTCATTTTCTGCTTAAAAATTTGCGACAACCCCTAAGCTTAGTTTCTCAACAGCTGCTCAGAGCCCACTGAGCATGTGAGTGTCACAGACACTTTCCAAGATGGTGACCCCCTGTGACAAGTTTTAAGGCCCTGGATCATTGCTGCTATTGACAAGCTGAAACTTTAGCCTCGTGCAATAAGTTCAGTATAGTATAAAAAATGCCATTTTTAGTCACATACATTTTTAGGGGTTAGTTCTCCTTTAAACGGTAGTTTCTAATGAGGTAGTGCATGGGCTCATAATGAATAAGAAATATATCAATAGCAAGCACCACCTATAATAGTTGGCCAGAAACAGGGATCCCATCATTAGCCAAATAGTCAAGTTATATAAATTCATCTGATGAAAGGAAATTAGGGAGAGATTTATTGTCGCTTTATCGTTTTATTTATTTATTTTTGTTGGCACTGGAGCAAATGATAAAATAATTATCCTTTCTCCCCACATGCATTTGAAAGCAAAGGTGAAATTCTGTTGTATTATTCAGTGGAATGGTGGGTGACCCACTCTCAGCAACATGGGGATCCATTGTAGGGTTCAAAGCCTTAGGTTAAATCTCCCTCACCTGTAAGTCTCTACTCCCTTCTGATGTGATTTCATTGAGTTTGATTGGTCTAATGCTCATTAGAGATGGAGAAGTCGTTAACTAAAGCAATATTCCTACAGTTTAATCTTTTCTGATCGTGTTTAGCTAATTTTTAATAACATCCTGCCCTTGTGTTGGTGCCATGTGATAAGCAGAGTCTTCATTTCAGGCATAAGAATGTTTATAATTATTATATCTAGTGCTGGAATGCTTGAGAGACCAGGTTTCACAATTCCAAAGTGCAGAATAAATAACAGAAAAGTACATGGGTACAGACAGGCTCTGCCGCAAGTGGAAATGACTGTGACAGGATTGACCTGTTACAGTTCATGGATTACGGTTATATCAAACCTGGGATAAAGTCCAAATATTTCATGGCGCTTTGTAAGTAAGCGGCTTCACAAACTGTTTTAACTCCTTAAATTACTTCTGCTTGTACACGTAATTCAGCACTTTGATGTGCTAATCAACCTAGACATTGTGGTATGAATACACTGTGTAGTTCAACTTTAAAATTAATATGATGTAGACAATCTGCAGTTGGTCTTTCTTTTTTATTTTTTTTATTTTTAGCTTTTTGTTTAACAGCTCTCCATTTGGTATTTCTGGTTGCTAGGGTCTCATTTACCCTACCAACCAGGCAGTGGCTTGAAGGAAAGACTGGAATATGAATAAACGAGGGCCTTAATTGAAACATACATAGTAAAAAGTCAGAATAACAATATCATTGTAGCCTCACAGCGCAATCATTTTTGGCTGGAAAGCTGGAAAGAAGAGAGGCAAATCATTAAAAAAACTATAAAAAAAATGATTAAAACAAAATGCAAAGTTACAGGGAAAAGAACATTATATTACATACTAAAAGGTAAAGGTTAAACCCCCCACTTAATATTCAACTGCATGCTGGAAAGAAGCATTTGGAAGCACAATATTATGTTAAACCCATAAAAATGAAGACCAGTTGCAAAGGAGATCTTTCAACTTACATTTGCAGTTGTGTCCCTATGAAGACATAATAGACTGTGCAGGTGAAGATGTATGGCAGTCTGTGATTGGCCATGTCCTCTCAGGAAGATGTACAGTGATTAATATGCCCATCTCTGCAGCAGACTGTGCTAGAGCCTAGCGTAGCCATGATCCCACTCATTTGAATGGGAATTGTGCTGTAGGCAGTAGAGAAGTCCCACGGGCTTTCCTTGGATATGTTGAAGTCCTCTTTCTGCTTATAGCTGCTTTATATAGTGATGTATGTCAGAAGCAGCTGAACTGGAAGTGGATGCCGGCAGAGATCCAGTATTTAGAAGTTCTTGGTTCCCTCTAAATGGACTGTGCTGATTACAGACACTTATAGGTTTGTTATGCAGCCAATTTACGTTACTCTTGTCCGTTGATTGTTTTTATAATCCCATATAGAAATCTAGGTAGGACAAGGCTTAGAAGCCCAGCATTGTGTAGAGGATGGCCAACTATAAGGAGCCATAAACAATATATTCCACAGCATGGGCGATTCCCTGTGCTATTACTCTGTATTCTTACTTTGCTGTTGGACCTGCTGAACTGCAGTCAGCACAGAGCTTGATGCTTTATTTAAAGGAGAACTAAACCCTAAAAATGAATGTGGCTAAAAATGCCATATTTTATATACTGCACCAGCCTAAATTTTCAGCTTGCCAATAGCAGCAATGATCCAGGACTTCAAACTTGTCACAGGGGGTCACCATCTTGGAAAGTGTCTGTGACACTCACATGCTCAGTGGGCTCTGAGCAGCTGTTGAGAAGCTAAGCTTAGGGGTTGTTGCAAATTTTCCAGCAGAAAATGAGATCTGTAATATAAGCTGATGCTACAGGGCTGATTCTTAAATTCTGATGCTAGTTGCGCTGGTTTCTGTGCTGCCATGTAGTAATTATCTGTATTAATTACTAATCAGCCTTATATTGTGACATGTATATTCTATGGGGCATATTTATCAAGGTTCGAATCTGAAAAACGTCGAAATTCGAATTCAGAATGACCAACCGAAATTAAGTCGAAGTTTGTTTTTGGCCGAATAGGTCTGTATTCGGCCGAATTAGAATCGTACGAAACGAAGAAATAGCGAATTTGATCGAATTCGAATTGAAGTTTTTCCCAAAAATTTTAGTTTTTTTTAAGTCCAAATAGGTTCTAGGAGGTCCCCCATAGGCTAAAACAGCAATTCACAGGTTTTATCAGATGGCGAATGGTGGAAGTCGAATGTTTAAAGACATGACATGATAAATTTCGATATTCAAATGTTCTAATTTTTTTCAAATTCAAATCGAATTTGGACTATTCCCTAGTCGAAGTACACAAGAAATAGCTCGAAATTAGATTTTTTTTAATTCGTCTCGACCTTTGATAAATCTGCCCATATGTATACTGTATATTGTGAGTGGGTCCCTAAGCTCAGTAAGTGACAGCAGCACAGAGCATGTGCAGTGAATCAGCAGAAAAGAAGATGGGGAGCTACTGGGGCATCTTCAGAGACACAGATATTCGCTGCTAAAAGGCTGTGGTTGCCTTGGGCTGGGAGGGGGATAACATTTTTTACCTCCTTGTTTTGTGACAAAAAGTCACGCAATTTCCCACCCGCCCCTAATTTGCATGTACAAATCCTGGATTCGGTGCATCCCTAAATAAAACTAGTGGGAAAGGATAAAAGATCCCATGGGAGTGAGAAGGGCACAGATGGTTCTGCGTCTGTACTTCTGTGCAAGGTAAAGCAAGAGGCCATGGTTTAGGGAGATGCGGAAGAAAATGTGGTGGAAGAAGCATTTGGCAAGGGCTGAATGATGTCATGGTTCTTATTGTGTAATCATTCCACGCACAAGTGATTCTGCATTATATTTACTGTCAGGCCACACTGGGCGTTTTGGGGAGATTTGGTCGCCTGGCGACTAATCGTCTTGTTTTTGCGGCGACCAATCTCCCCAAACGCCTTCCGAATCGGGCGACTTCGGAAAACGAATTGCTGCGCGTAATTAGCGCCGGCGTTTTTTTTTTCATTTTAGCCGGCGCAGTGTGAGGGAAGGCGTTTGGGGAGATTGGTCACCACAAAAACTAGGCGAATAGTCGCCAGGCGACTAAATCTCCCCAAAACGCCCAGTGTGGCCTGACCCTTATACTGTGACTATGGGACTCATCGAGTCTCGTTTGCAGTTAGTTTGTAGGTTTTCATTTAATTAGCTTTTTTTTTTAGTTTAGCAAATCTCCAGGTTGGAATTTTATTTAGCTATCTGGTTGCTAGGATCTTTGTTTGCCTTCACAACCGGTCAGCGGTTTGATTGAGAGACTAGAATATGAATAGGCCTGATTAGAAAGATAAATAAAATAAAATAAACAATAATAAACTTGTAAGCTCATCGAGCAGTATTTGTTTTTAGCTGTAGGAGTCAGTGACCCCCATTTGAAAACAGGATCGATTTAGCTGATAAAGGCTTGACTACCAACTTGTTGCTCTGGGCTTACTGCTGTAATGCAAATGTGCCTATTTGTTGTGAATTAACAAAATTGTAAAAATCATGACTATTGAAGTCCAGTTGTGAACAGGGCTGAATCTCTGTCTGTGTTGCACCACGGCAGCTCCATGTTAATTGTGACAAAGTGACAAGCTGATGCCAATACTTACTGGAATGTCATTTGTATGCAGAGCATTTGATAAGGGAGTGTTTGCTAATATATTCTCCAGACCTTGCCTTGTAAGCAGGAACTATATGTGACTGGGAAATGGATGCCAATGCAGTGTCACTGTTAGTGGAACAAATATATGCACAAGCCCAGTAACTCCCAACAAAGAACTGCATGTTCTGCCAGAAACCCATTTCAATTGTGTGTTTCAATAGAACATCAGGTGATTTATCAGAAATTGTGACTGTGGTTATATTGGAATCACCCTAAATCTGCCTCTTCAACTAGTGAGCTGCAGAGATGGGGAGTGACAGCGACTTCATCATTTAACCATCTGCCAATCTTAATAAAGAGGCAACACAAAAAAAGGAAAGTTTAAATGCCTCCAGCTGTATGTCTGTCCTACAAACAGTGTGCTATTGCTTCCAGCTGTATGTCTGTCCTATAGGCAGTGTGCTTTTTCATCCAGCTGTATGTCTGTCCTACAAGCAGTGTGCTATTGCCTCCAGCTGTATGTCTGTCCTATAGGCATTGTGCTTTTTCATCCAGCTGTCTGTCTGTCCCACAAGCAGCGTACTATTGCCTCCAGCTGTATGTCTGTCCCACAAGCAGCGTACTATTGCTTCCAGCTGTATGTCTGTCCTATAGGCAGTGTGCTTTTTCATCCAGCTGTATGTCTGTCCCGCAAGCAGCATACTATTGCCTCCAGCTGTATGTCTGTCCCACAAGCAGTGCACTATTGCCTCCAGCTGTATGTCTGTCCCACAAGCAGTGCACTATTGCCTCCAGCTGTATGTCTGTCCCACAAGCTGCACTATTGCTTCCAGCTGTATGTCTGTCCCACAAGCAGTGCACTATTGCCTCCAGCTGTATGTCTGTCCCACAAGCAGTGCACTATTGCTTCCAGCTGTATGTCTGTCCCACAAGCAGTGCACTATTGCCTCCAGCTGTATGTCTGTCCCACAAGCAGCGTACTATTACTTCCAGTGGGATGTCTGTCCCACATACAACGTGCTCCTAAAGGACTGTGCAGGTGCCTCCAGCAATATTTGTAGCCGAGAGACTAAAACTTGCATAATTATATAAAACAATTCATCCGGAAATGCTCCCTGAACAACACAGTAACATTATGCATGTACCGTATATAAAGCTATATTTACCATAAGCATTCCTGTCCCTGCTACACACCCCTGCCAGCTGCTGTTACAGTAAATGCTATTACAGTAAATGTACTTCAGCCTCTCTTATGTGCTATGACGTTGCAGAATAGCAAAACACAGCTGTGATAAAGCACGATAGATTGGCAGTCAGTTTCTCAACATTTTCAGCGGTGATTGTTGGCATCAACAGTCCTTGCATTACATTAATCATGACCTGTGTTCCAGCCTTGGGTGCGGGAAAGAGAAGAAAGGCTCTAGAGTTTCCTGCTTACGTCATACCATACAAAATGAATAGCCTTTTTGTGTAACTCTCACAGGAGCAGCTAAACAGTCAGGATCAGCAGGAGTCTAGAGAAGGCTTGCAGTTCCCCAGAGAAGCTGAGAAGCCTTGGATCTCAGCGTGATGCTGCAGCAAAGAAAACATGCTTGGATTAATAGGAAAAAGAAAGCTAAAAGTGAGTTGGATACAGGAAAATATGGAAAAAGCATCAATCTACCTACCTACAGACTCAACGAAGCCAACAAGGTGTCCTCTTCTGATCTCACATCCAAAACTTTTGCAGTAACTGGAGCGAGAGACAGAAGGGTTTGCAAGAAAAATGCACTATCCCAAAGCCAGTTCTTGCCCCCAATACTGGTTATTTCTAAAGATAGCAGTGCGACTCTTCAGCCTAGAAAGTCCACTCTAATGTGTGTAGATGATTCACTGAGGGGGTTTGGCACATGGAAGGCTGGCATTGCTGTAAATGATCAAGAAAAGGAAAACCAAACAATCGTATCCCTCAGTGATGTATCATCTCCAAGATCTGCTTATGGGTGCGTGGTCAGCCGGACGGACCAACTGGTTCCACGCTGCTGGGATCAAAAGAACAACAACCAGAAAGATATTGAAGACTTCTCAAAAGCCACCATGAAGACCCAAAGCACAGATCTGTACAGAGCGTGTCTTATCGACATCTCTGGGAAAACTGAAAAGAAAGGCTGCAATGCCCTTCAAATAAATGAGACTCCCAGTACCATCATTAGGGACAGGACCCAGAGGAAATTGGTTCAAAGCAAGGTCCCACTTAGGGGTATCTCAGCTTGGAAAAGCATTGAGGCTTTCCAAAAGCTAGAGAAAGCTGAAGAAAAACTGTCCTCAGGAGATTCAGCATTTGGGACAGACTCCTGCAGTGAGACTGCCGAGGTGGACTTGGAACCAGGACTGGAAGAGGATAAGATGGAAATGACAAATTACAACCATCAACGAATTATTAACTGGATCATGGAAGTCAATGCTGCCTTGTTCTTTCCCCAGACTACGAGCTCGGTCACATGCCCACTTACTGAGCAGGACACTTCTATAAAGATTGTGTATGAAGGGGATTAATGTTTTCCTTTGCTGTTAAGAAGAATACCATCCTAATCCCCCCCCCCCATATCTCCCACCAGAGAAAAGACAGACTTTCTTGAATACAGTGGCTGAACTCTATAGATCTCTTTATCTATTGTGGGTAAACATTTTAATTTATTAGAGTCACAGAACCCAACTGTGGGAAAATCTGTGTTTCTACTACATTTTGGGCCCCCTTTGTCCTGCTATTTCATCTGGTAAATGTTTCACAGTTTCACAGCTAGGATGTCTTACAAAGCAGGCAAGTATCCTATGGAGGAACACAGACCAATAACCCTTTAAAACTGCTATGTTATCAACAGGGTTTCAGTAATACTTAGAAAAGTCACAGTTCCTTACATTTCATAGAGCCAGAGAGCAGCGTTTCGGTCCCCGGGATGAACCCTAGTTAGAAATGAACAGGGCAATCGTTTTGTGACTTGATAATCAAGTAATAGAAAAAACACTGGTTGCTATGTTTTACTAAGTAAAGGACTGCTATTCCTTACTGCAGCTACTAACATGGCTGTTGGAGGATGCTGGGAGGTGTAGCTTCATAACACCTAGAAGTGCAGCAACTTGAACATTATAACTTTGTGTATGACCCCCTGTAGATGGGGACCATCCTTTCTGTACTTAGGCTAGACTTATATTTACCACCTGTCCCGAAATTTCTGCGACAATCCCTCATTTTTACTTATACTCTGATTTGTAAAACTGACTAGTTGCACTAATGAAATATTGTGTCTGCTTTCACTCAGCGGCTTGTGATAAAGTGTCCCTAAAAATTATGGGAAATCAGTTTAATAGCATACAGCAAAGCATCTCAGTGTTTCAGAACTTCTTTTGTGTTTCACTTTTCTTTTTCCTTAAGTCAGAGGCATCTATTCCAATCCATCCCTATGTCCTGAGATTTTCTTGCACCTTCCTTACTCTACTGATCTGTGGAACAGGTATGGGACCTGTTAGTCAAAATGTTCAGAACCTGGGGTTTTCCAGATAAGTGTTTTTTTTTTAATTGAATCTCCATACCTGAAAGGGTTTGTTCACCTTCAAACAAATAGTTGTTTTCAGATAGATCTCCACAAATAACAACTTTTTCCAATTACGTTCTATTTACTATGGGGCTGATTCACTAAGCTCGAGTGAAGGATTCGAATGAAAAATACTTCGAATTTCAAAGTATTTTTTGGGTACTTCGACCATCGAATTGGTTAAATTCGTTCGAATTCGAACGAAATCGAACGAATCGAACGAAAAATTGTTCGACTATTCGACCATTCGATAGTCGAAGTACTTCCCCTTTAAAAAAAACTTCGACCCCCTACTTCGGCAGCTAAAAACTACCGAAGTCAATGTTAGCCTATGGGGAAGGTCCCCATAGGCTTGCCTGTGATTTTTTGATCGAAGGATTTTCCTTCGATCGTTGGATTAAAATCCTTCGAATCGTTCGATTCGAAGGATTTAATCGTTCGATCGAACGGAAAATCCTTCGATCGATCGCAGGATTAGCGCTAAATCCTTCGACTTCGATATTCGAAGTCGAAGGATTTCAATCTGAGGGTCGAATTTCGAAGTATTTTTAACTTCGAAATTCGACCCTTAGTGAATCGGCCCCTAAGTGTCACTGTTTTTCGAATATTGAAGTGTAAAGTGTCATTTTTCACCTTCTAAAGCAGCTCTGGGTAGGGGGGTCGCCGACCCTATAAACTGTTATAAATGGATAAATTTAGTTGATACATTTCTTATCTTTGTCCCTGCTGATCAGAATCTATGGCTTTCATTAAAGGCAGCTGTTAAAATTGATACAATAGTTGCTGATACTCCAGAGATGCTGCTGAGAAATGGATCAACTAAATGTTGTAAAATTGTAACAGATTGGAATCTGCACCTGAATTACTGAGCTGCCAGACTCAAACACCAGAGACAGGAACATTTAACTCTAAACTTACATTTTGGAAAAACAGTAAATAATAACAATAATGCAAAGTAATTGAAAAAAGTCTTTATTTCTGGGGAACAATTTGAAAACAACTGAACTGAAAAAAAGTGTTTGGAAGCAGAACAACCCCTTTAAGGGGGTTATGTAATAATAGACTCTTAGTTTGCCCAGGAGCAGTAACACATAACAACCAATCATTTACTGTACACCAGATTAAAAGCAAACATCTTATTGGTTACTGGATACTGTTTTATTGTTACAGAGAAAAAGGAAATAAAATTTAAATGAACTTTATTTATATTAATTATCTTCTGACAGCGGAAGAAGGTTTGTGAATTTCATAGTTTGTGCCAGTGCGCAGTGAATGTAATAAAACTTCTTACTGAAAAAGTTTTGCCCCAAAAGATTACGACACTCGCAATTGAAACTCGCAATTGAAATTCGCAATAATAACAGTCTAATGAAGTATTTTACAATCCGAAAAATTTAATTTTTTATTCTAATTTGTGTAAATTATTTATTTGCGACTTTTATTACATTCCCCTCGATATGTTTGCTTCAAAAGATTATGACTCTTTCCAGCACTTCTTAAAAGTGCGTAATTAAAATTCGCAATGCAAAAACCATTTAAGGAAAAATTTTACATTGTGAAATGCAATTTTTTATTATTTATGAATGTTATTTACATATTTTGTTCAAAGTGTGGTACCAACACCTCATTTTTGATAAATGATAATGGTTCATCTTTAAGCATCAGTGGCCCTTTAAAGCCCCATTGTATTACCTTGGCTTCAGCTCAGTCTTATTTGCCATCCCCAGTTTCATTGTAGAATCTATTCTCAGTCTCAATTAAAAATGGCTCAGCCTTGATGTACTCGGACAAGGTGGTCTCAGCCACAACATGATTCAAGGAATGAAAGAAATTTGTAACTTCCAACATTCTCCTTTACACTTTCTAAATAAAGTAGCTGTGTCTGTCCCAAATCTCTGCAGTCCTTACAGTGATCTACCCCCAACTAATGTTTTGCATATTGAAACATACATTCATTAAAAATGGTCATGGTTTTAAATTGAAAGATTTTGTTTATCTTTTGGTTCTGACCTTCAAAACAATTAAGCAGAAGTTCATTATTTGCCAGGTCTGTAAATCAGCAGGATTCATTTGTATGTATATATTGTTCAATGCAGGTAAAGTGGAAGGTTGCTTAGAATGATACTTTCTTTCATTAAGCAAACTATAGGGCAAATTTACTAAGAGGCGAAAATTCGTCAGCGATGACTTCGCAGGCAGCGCAACATTTCGCCAGGAGAAAATTCACTCAGACAACGCTAATTCACTAACATGTGAAGTTGCGTCCAGGGCACCGACCGCTGGCGAAGTTGCGGTAGCGTTGGCTAATTTGCATGCAGCGGGAAGTTAAAGTTGAATGGACGTATATGTTGCACTAAATACATTACATTACACAAGCCCAGGGAAGCTAAATAAAATAAAATAGAGTTGTTATATTGCCCTACACATGAGCCCAGTGTATAGTTTGTGTCATATGTTAGGAAATGTAGGTGGGAAGCCGGGTACCCCAAAAAATGTTTACGCTCTTTTGCAGCCTATCACCCTGAAAAAAGGAAAAGACGCCAGTGTTTTTTGGGGCTTAGAAAGTTTTTCAACTAAATTTTGAGGATTTCCTATCTGCTCTATTGCACTTTGCCTGGTCTGAGGTGGCGAAGGCAAGTCTGGCGCAAGAGGTAACGTTCAGTAAAATGCGCATCTTAGTGAATTTTGCGCAGTTATGTCCCTTCGCCAGAGTGCAACTTCACCTGCCGAGTGAGTGTGAATGATCGCCAGCATCAGTCTCTTTCGCTAGAGAACATACGCCTGCGCCAATTAGTAAATCGGAGACATTGATAATTAACATAAGATTTACTTTCTGCATACTTACTCTCTGTCCATGTTTTGGCAGAGTGAACACCACATCGGGTTTGCTGTTTGCAGCTTGCCAGCCGAGAGCTGCTTGTTAGGAGAAGGACAGCAGGGCTACGTAAAGATCTCTTTCTCTGCTCCACACAGTCAGTACAAAGGGCAGGGGAAAGGGGACTTTCTCGGGCATCTTAACAAAGACTTTTAACTTCAGTACTTTGAGAAAGGGGCCAATCTTTGCAAGCGGTGGAGTGAGGGGGGTGTAATGTAAAAGTGCCACCACTTTATTATTTGTACCTCGATTCCTATTTCAAAATCTGGTCACCTGATTCCAGTAGAGAGCTGCTCACTCTGCAATCCACTCATTGTACCAGCCGAGAGCTGCTTGTTAGGAGAAGTACAACACAGGATAGGAGACAACACTGCTACGTAAAGATCTTTCACTGCTCCACACAGTCAGTACAAAGGACAGGGGGAAGGGGACTATCTCGGGCATCTCAAAAAAGGAAGGCATTATACGGGGACTTTTAGTCTTAGACGCACAGATAATATTGTATGAAACTAATTTTCGTACAATATTCGGCACGTGTGGTGGGAAAAGAGCCGACCGATATCGGTAAAAGACTTCAATATCGTTGGCTTGTAGATCGGACTGGATGGAAAATCTTGATCGGGTGACTTTGAAGGCCCCCAAACATCAGCCATTGTTCGTGCTGAATTGTTAGTTACAGGTAGAATTCTATTTTCTGTCTGTATATCTGACGATTTAGCTCTACACATAGGTATTGAAACAAACGATCTTTCTTGGCAAAATCTTTTCCAAGAAAGATCGTAATTGTTACGTCTATGTCCACCTTTATTCACAGCTCACAGGGACCCATCCCAGGGACAATTTGCCACAGGACAGGAGGTCTTGAAAGGCATCTGTCCCCGTGGGACGGGGACCGGTGGTATTCTTACCTTGTGGTGTTTCTGTTATTCATTATCTGTATTGATCGAGGACCCCATCCAACGACCCTCCTGGAACAGAAATGGTAAGTGCACATTTTTTTTACACACTTACATACACTTGCATACATTTTATACACTTGCACACATATTTTAGTAAAGATTGCCCTTTTTTAATTTTTTTATTTTGTACACTTATGCTCCCTTTTGCACACTTATTCACATATATATATATATATTTATATATATACATATATATATATATATATATATATATATATATATATATATATATATATATATATATATATATACACACTTACACACTCAGTTAACTTTTATAAGTGTACACACATGTATACACAAAAACTCACAAACAGTTTTTTTTTTTTTTTTTTTACTTATGCATTTTTGGGGGATCTTTTGGAACATAATACACATTTAAGGGTCTCAAATTGAATTGGCTGCGAGAAAAATTCATATGCACTATTTTTATTTGGGATCCAGCTGCTTTGGTTTATCTGGGCATATTGGGCATCAAACTGTTCTGTAGACCCTTGATGTCAATAATTAGGGTGTTGTCAGTTGTATGTAAGAAATTGGGTGAGAGAAATGTGGCCAATTTAATATTTTGTGGTTGCACTTTTATATTTTTATATAAGCACTCATTCTGCAATATACATTGAGTGTGAAGAATTCTCTGCCTTGTAGTCGGTTGTTTGTAGACCCTGGGGCCGCATGTATTAGGTTTTGATCTATACAAGTGAGAAATCTCCATAAAACTATTTATAGTTGGTATTGGTGCGTTCAGGAGACATAGAGCTTTCCAAATCTGCTGTGATCTCATACATTACATAAATTATGTTTCTGATATATGTGATTGTACTATGTGAAACATGATTTTTTTTTTTCATTTTATTAGACACTTAGGGGCCGATTCACTAACTTCGAGTGAAGGATTCGAAGTAAAAAAACGTAGAATTTCGAAGTGTTTTTTGGGTTACTTCGACCATCGAATGAGCTACTACGACCTTCGACTACCACTACGACTACGACTTCGAATCAAACTATTCGAACTAAAAATCGTTCGACCATTCGACCATTCTATAGTCGAAGTACTGTCTCTTTAAGAAAAAACTTCGACCGCCTAGTTCGCCATCTAAAAGCTACCAAACTCAATGTTAGCCTATGGGGAAGGTCCCCATAGGCTTGGCTAACTTTTTTTGATCGAAGGATATTCCTTCGATCGTTGGATTAAAATCCTTCGAATCGTTCGATTCGAAGGATTTTATCGTTCGATCGAAGGAATAATCCTTCGATCGCACTATTTGCGCTAAAATCCTTCGACTTCGATATTCGAAGTCGAAGGATTTTAATTCCCATTCGAATATCAAGAGTTAATTAACCCTCGATATTCGACCCTTGATGAATTTGCCCCTTAGACACCTATATCTTTTTACAGAAGTGGAATTACACCAAAATCTAGCATATTTTGAAAGCTCAGGTTGTCCTGAAAAAACAATATATTGTTTTCTTGACTAAGCTAAAAGACCCCCCAGGAAAGCCCCTTAAATTGAAAGTCTACAAAATATCACAGCTTGGCAGTAGATGTTCACATTCAGGACAAATCGGCTGCAGGGAAAGAGTTAAAGGGATTCTATCTATCTATCTATCTATCTACAGATGAAGCCACTTGGATTTGTGAGATAAATGCGTCATGACTCATGGTTAATTGAAGAAACTGCGTTATCTAAAGTCATCTTAACTCATTTAATGCATTTAACCTTTCCATTAGCATACCAAAGCACCATTGTGAACAATGGTGAATGCTTTAATTAGATGGGATGTTGTGACGCAGTTTTCTGTGTTAAATGAGATAAATGGGATATCTGTGTTTAGTTATTCTGTGTCAAACAGACAAACCAAAGTGGCTGCATCTGTATCTATCTATCTATCTATCATCTATCTATCTATCTATCTATCTATCTATCTATCTTGAAGCTAATTTTTCAAAACACATCAGTTAATAGTGATACTACAGCAGCATACATTTCATTATTTGAAAAAGCAAACAGATTTTTTTAGATTTCATTTTGAAATCTGACACGGAGCTAGACAAATTGTCAGTTTCCCAGGTGCCCCCAGCCATGTGCTCTAATAAACACCAGTCATTCTTCACTGCTGAACTTCAGGTTGTAGTGGTTAACCACCCCTTTCTTCTGCCCCCCCAGCAGTCTAATAATGGGAAAGTAACCAGATAACAGCTCTCTGACACAAGATAACAGCTCCTTGGTACATATGAGAATAGCACTCAATAGTAAAACTCCAAATCCCACTGCGACTCCTCCAGTTACATTGAGCAGTAGGAACAATAGCCTGCCTGAAAGCAGTTCCGTTGTGAGGTGCTGGCTTTTTCTGAAAGCAAAGAATCAGGCTGCCTACACACCAATATTACAAGTTAAAAATAATATACTTGTTGATTCAAGAATAACATTTTATATGGTAGAGTGAATTATTTGCAATGTAAACAATGTCATTTAGAAATAAAACTACACAATAAAAATCATGACAGTATTCCTTTAAACTTCTCTAGTTTATCTGTAATGTTTCTGGTATTAATTATTTAGTCTCTTGACTCGTATTGATCATATGAAGCAGCCCTTTCAGAGATACAGACATGGAGACATTTAAGGAGTTCCTGAACAAACATCCTCATGCATGGTAACTGCTCATTCCTATACTAGATATGTGCAGTTATAAGTGTGTTAATTTATATTAAATTTGGTCTTTCAATGCTTTCCTACTGGGTTTTGAGCAACTTCATAGAACCTCTTAGAATGGGCTAAATACGACCATACACAGGCCGATAAAAGCTATCGACAGATCAAGTCGGCATCTTATAGGCCAGTGTATGGGCCCTCTGAAGGGCCCCAGACCAGTTTCTCACGGACAATCAGCCAGATGTGGAACAGGCGAGTTTTAGAATCCCGTCAGATCGAGGACCACAAAGGTTCATTGATGGGCTCCTCACTCCAACTAACTGGATTCCTCTCTTTGTGATCCGATCGTGTGGGGCCTGATCAGCCTGATACTGACCACTTGTGGTGGGCATATTGGGGCTAGATCCACTCTTTTGGTAACCTATCCAAACAAGCTGATCCAAGTATGGCCACCTTTAGTTTACCAGCATTTGTTTAGAAATTGATGTATTATAGAACCATGACTGTATTACATAACGTATTATTTTGACTTTACTCTTTATTAACATCTGATATGTATTTCCTGGAGCACACAAACATAATCATTATCTCTAAACAATGCTTGAAATAGTAATTCAGCTTCAGTTTGAGAAATACCGGTTAATCTAAATGAGTAATATAAAACAGAAAATATACATTAGGTCAGTCAATCCAGCAAATACTTTGGAACTCAAATGTCAGGCAAAGGTGTAAGCATAAAATATCCTCTCAAAATATCTTATTTATAGAGTATTCCTTCACCACATTAACTACAGATCTATACAGTATAGTGAACATGTGCTTATTAACAGCATTACACATTTCTTGCACATGATCCAAACATTGACATCGTTTTTGACCAAGCTCTTGCTAATTTAGATTTTCCAAAGATCAGAATTAAGGCTTGTCCTGAGGGAATGAACATGGTACCAGACCAAAGCACAGTTTGCAATGCATCTCCCAGATAATGCTGAGCTAGATAGAGACTACCAAATACTGTGAAGAAAATCAGGTTCAGAATTAAAAGAAGCAACATTGTCCTGAATGCTTTCACGTGGCTTTTCAACTGTGGGCTCCAGAATTCAGAAATGTGCTGTCTCATCCTCTGAACATGCCTCAGAAGAGATATCAGACAGATCCCGATGCAGAGAGACGTTACAATGAAAGGCAAAGCACTTCCAAAAACAATGTTAAAAAACATGAAGAGTTGATCATAATTAAATATATAATCCTGATAAGTACTTGTAGCATTTGTTTTGGTTATTTGAACGGTCCATATAAATGGAAGATTAATTACCCATGAAATCAGAACTGAAACCAGTAGGAACAGGGTAACCACAAACGAGATTCTTCTTTGTAAATAAATCAAGATTTGACATGAGAAGTTGACCAGTCTCAAGCAATAGTAGACGGACAGGCAGGCAGTCAGCCAAAATGAGAAGTTAATGGAGAATAAGAGTATAATAGTAATAGCCAGAAATAATTCTTTGTCAAACAGGATGTATAGCCCATAGGTAACAAATGTCATATCAAATGCTAGCAGGCTCAGCAGGAGAACATTGCAGCAGGCCATGGTGAGAAGGATTCTGTCGCACTCTTTCTTTCTGTAGCTCAGATACACGGCTACAATGGATGAGTTTAAGATGAATCCACATGGCCATGCTATTATAAGGACGGCTGCCCAATATATTTGTAGACTTGTCGGCATTTTCTGGAAGCAAGTTTCTCTGATTTTATAGAAGTACAATATTATGTGCACCCGAGCGTTGCAGGAAAACACAAGGAAATGATTCAACACAGATTAGAGACAACAGGGTGAATAAAAATGCAAATATGCCTAGTATCTTATTCCCTTGCAAATTAGTATCTCAAAAACATTGGACATATATATAGTTTTATTTTTTTATAATCTGATATTTGTGTGTAACCCTTCAGGGACAAAGTCATATTCACACACAATGAGGTTCTTTTGTCCTACACACGACTCCTGAAACTGTAGCTATCTATATTAGAGCTGTCCAACTGTCCATTTTATGGTTCCATACCTCTCCACAAGCTCCGCTTACTTTGTTTAATAACATTGCTACAGGCTATATTTTGTATCACACTTTACCATTGGGTTTTTTTCACCATTATTTTTTGGCAGGACTAATCCCTTATTTTTACCTATGCACTAACTTGTTTTACGTTTGAAAAAAAAATTTGACCTAGACACCCCCCCCACCAAAAAAATACTATGATATATTTTCACATATTTTCTTGAGGAGAAAGAATTATCACCAATAATTCCTGAATCTGGGAATCAGTCCCGGATTCAACTTTTTCAGCAGGATTCAGATTTGGCTGAATCCAATCGCTTGGCCAACCCGAATCCAAATCCTTAGAATCATGTGACTTTTCGTCACACAAACAAACAAAAGATAGCTCGTAGTACGAGTTGATCCAGGGACTGGTCCAGTTGCCATCTTGGAGTCAGGAAGGAATTTTTTCTCCCTCTGAGGCAAATTGGTGAGGCTTCAAATGGATTTTTTTGCCTTCCTCTGGATCAATTAATAGTTAGACAGGTTTTATTTAGACTTAAAAGGTTGAACTTAATGGATGTGTGCCTAACTTACTATGTTACAAGGAAGTAAAAACATTTTTACTTCTTTTAAAATTCGCTTTGGCCTTTCCTAACCCTAATTTGAATATGCAAATTAGGAATCAGGTTTGGTATTCAGGGATTTTTTTCAAGAAGGATTAGGGATTTATTCAAATCCCAAAATCGTCAATTTGGTACATCCCTGCTTCAAATATGAAAATTGTATGTCTGGTGAAAAAGTGTAGGGAAAAAAATGGAAAATGTTACAGAATTTTAATAAATACCAACTGGAACTTACGACATAATTACCTTACGGTATAATTACCTTACAAGATACCCCAAAGAATATGAAAAGAATCATTTATTTTTTAGAAAGTACACATTCTTGTGAATTCAAAATGGGCAAATGTGTCTTTCTACTACAAACTGCCAAACTGCAATGGTTTGCTAAAATTATAGATTTTATGACATTTGAAAATGAAAATAGTGCATACAAATATAGGTGACACATATACTATATATAGCTGCTGCAGTGCAAAGAATACTGCCTGTGTTGTACGTGTTGCAAGAGGCCCATAAATTAAGTTGATCCAAGAAAACCATGTATTTTTCTATAAAATAAACATTTTGATGAAGCTTTAGGTAACTATATCTTTATACTCCAAACTACCAAACTAAGGAAACTTTGCAGGGAGCTTTTAAATGCTCCACACTCCTAACCCAGAAATGATGCATAGTGTAGAATCTACAGTCTGCAGCACATAAAGTTGTTCACCTTTAAATTAATTTTTATCGGCAGATTCACTAAAGGGTGAAGTGGCTAATGCTAGCGATTTTTCACCAGTGTTGCCACCTGCAGGGACATTGCCAATTCACTAAAGCAGGCGACAATTCGCTAGCAAAAGAGACAGTCGCTAGCGTTTATTTGCACTCTATCACCAGGCGACTTTTCGCGAATGTCGAAAAATGCATGGAAAAATCGTGAAACACGAAAATTTACACCCATGTCAATTCTGGATGAGCGTCCGAAAAGTGGCTCGCGTCAATTTTGACGACGGCACAAAAAACAACTTTTTGGATGCCAGTCAAAAAATTTTTGACGACGGCGAATTTATTCTCCCATCACTAGTAACTCGTTTTCTCCAGACATTTTATAACACATGGAACATTCATTTTACAGTGGGCTCATGTGTAGGACATTATATTAAATCTCTTGTCTTTATTAAGGTTCCCTGGACATGTGTAATATAAACCGGTAACTTAAAACATTTGCAGCAACATTTATAATAAAGACGTCGATACAACTTTAAATTTCCGCCCTATACAAACTGAAAACTGAAAAGGTGAACCAGTCCCTTGAGCAATACCTCAGGTGTTATGTGTCAGACAACCAGTCCACATTGGCTGAACTGTTACCCTGGGCAGAAATTGCATACAATAATGCTACCCATTCCTCCTCGGGAGAGTCCCCTTTCTTTGTGGTTATTGGGTTGCATCCCAAACCTTTTTCATTTTCCAGTTCTGGCTCCCTTGTTCCCTCTGATAATTCTTGTGTTGAACGTTTTTCTAAGGTTTGGTCGCAAGTTCACGACTCTCTGTCTGCAGCTTCCTCTGCTCAGAAAAAAGCTGCTGACAGATCACGTAGAGAGGCACCGCAGTATAAAGTGGGAGACTCAGGGTGGCTTCCTACCAGAAATATTAAACTGAAGGTTCCCTCTCTCAAACTGGGCCTAGGTTCATTGGTCCATACCCCCATTTCTGAAATTATCAACCCTTCTTGTGTTCGTCTTAAGTTGCCTGTTAATTTTAAGATTTCAGACTCATTTCACGTTATTTTGTTAAAACCTGCTAACAATGTCCGTTTTGTTTCTGTTCCTCTGCCAGTGTTAGTTGAAGGTCAGCCTGAATTTGAGATCCAGGAGTTCCTCGATTCCCTCCTTGTGCATGGTAAGTTGCAGAATCTTACCAGGTGGAAGGGCTTTGGCCCTGAGGAGAACTCCTGGGTCTCAGTTGATGACATCAGGGCTGACCGCCTCAGGAAGCAATTCCATCAAAAATTTCCTGGGAAGCCTGGGGTCCAGTGGCCCACCCCTAGAGGGGGGGTAATGTAATGAAGTTACCTGTGCGGCAGGGTCGCCCACCGCGACATAGGCGGGGACGCCCTCTGCGTGGTTCTTAGGCACCATCTTGTTTCCTAGGGCACGCGCGGCGCGCCTGTGCACCTCTTAGAGGTACAGACGCACTGGCGTGATTGCGTGCATTGACGCACATTTTGGCGCGAAATCTGCCTGTATTTAAGGCCCATTCTGACCCCTAGTCAGTGCCCGTGATAGAACTTGTTCTAGTGGTTTTCCTGAGCCTTGTGCGTCTGTCTTTGAAATCCTGATCTGATTATCCATGTTTGACCTTGCCTGTTCCTGACTATTCTGCATTCTGTATCCTGACCCTTGCCTGCCTACGACAACTCTCCTGCTTAACCCCTTGATTGACTACCCAGTTTTGACCCTTGCCTGCCTGACGATTCTGATATCCGCCTGCCTTGACCCAGCCTGTCTGACCATCCTTCTGCCTAATCCTCTTGTACTGTGACCTTCAGCCCAAAAGCCGTGCCCCTTTGCCAGCCAGAACATCTCGCATTGTACCCCTCTTTAAGTCCAGGTGGCACCCAAGTAAGCTGAGGGCTCCTCCCGAAGCCCAACGGTGGTCACACTACTGGTGAAGCCGAGCCGAGACCAGGGTACTTGGCACTTGTTCTGGTATTAGGTGCCGGCCGTGGCATTTCAGTGTCTGTCCCAAATCTCTGCAGTCCTTACAGTGATCTACCCCAACTAATGTTTTGCATATTGAAACATACATTCATTAAAAATGGCCATGGTTTTAAATTGAAAGAAGTATTTGTTTATCTCTTGGTTCTGACCTTCAAAGCAATTTAGCAGAAGTTCATTCTTTGCCAGGTCTGTAAATCAGCAGGATTCATTTGTATGTATATATTGGTCAATGCAGGTAAAATGGAAGGTTGCTTAGAATGATACTTTCTTTCATTAAGCAAACTATAGGGCAAATTTACTAAGCGGCAGCTTGCCAGCTGAGAGCTGCTTGTTAGGAGAAGTACAGCAGGGCTACGTTAAGATCTCTTTCTCTGCTCCACACAGTCAGTACAAAGGGCAGGGGAAAGGGGACTTTCTCGGGCATCTCAACAAAGAATTTTAACTTCAGTACTTTGAGAAAGGGGCCAATCTTTGCAAGGGGGGGGTGTAATGTAAAGTGCCAACACTTAATTATTTGTCCCTCGATTCCTCTTTCAAAATCTGGTCACCTGATTCCAGTAGAGAGCTGCTCACTCTGCAATCCGCTCATTGTACCAGCCGAGAGCTGCTTGTTAGGAGAAGTACAACACAGGATAGGAGACAACACTGCTACGTAAAGATCTTTCACTGCTCCACACAGTCAGTACAAAGGGCAGGGGGAAGGGGACTATCTCGGGCATCTAAAAAAAGGAAGGCATTATACGGGGACTTTTAGTCTTAGACGCACAGATAATATTGTATGAAACAAATTTTCATACAATATTCGGTACGTGTTTGGTGGGAAAAGAGCCGACCGATATCGGTAAAAGACTTCAATATCGTTGGCTCGTAGATCGGACTGGATGGAAAATCTTGATCGGGTGCCTTTGATGGCCCCCAAACATCAGCCATTGTTCGTGCTGAATTGTTAGTTACAGGTAGAATTCTATTTTCTGTCTGTATATCCGACGATTCAGCTCTACACATAGGTATTGAAACAAACGATCTTTCTTGACAAAATCTTTTCCAAGAAAGATCGTAATTGTTATGTCTATGTCCACCTTTATTCACAGCTCACAGGGACCCTTCCCAGGGACAATTTTCCACAGGACAGGAGGTCTTGAAACGGCGTCTGTCCCCGAGGGACGGGGACCGGTCGTAACCTTACCTTGTGGTGTTTCTGTTGTTTACTATCTGTATTGATTGTCATAGAAGTCCCTTTGTGTACCAAAATACCCATCTTATAGTAGAAATCTTGAGTGCTTAACCCTTTAACCGCCAAGCACGTACGTTGTACGTGCTGGTGGTTCAAGGCTTAGACTGCCAAGAATGTACATCATATGTTCTGCTGCAGCTGAGCCCTTATCTCTGCATCTGCTTTTGTTGCCTTCGCAGAGAGTCAGGAGGGGTGATATCCCCCTGGGCAACGAGGCTGGGGTGCTGTCATGTCGCTCCTGTGACGTGATCGTCAGGGGGCCGACCTCCAGAGCAGCAGGTGCAATCGGATCCTGCACCTGCTGCCTCACCCGACTTCCTCCTCTTCTACGCCGCCCATGCACTTCCTGCTGTGCGATCCTCTGCACGCGGGACCTCGAGGACCCCATCCAATGACCCTCCTGGAACAGAAATGGTAAGTGCACATTTTTTTTTTACACACTTGCACACTTACATACACTTGCATACATTTTATACACTTGCACACATATTTTAGTAAAGATTGCCCTTTTTTAACTCTACATTTTTATACACAAAAACTCACAAACCGTTATTTTATTTTTTTTACTTATGCATTTTTGGGGGGTCTTATTGAACATAATACGCACTAAAGGGTCTCAGATTCCAAAAGCTGAATTGGCAGTGAGAAAAATTCATATGCACTATTTTTATTTGGGGTCCAGCTGCTTTGGTTTATCTGGGCATATTGGGCATCAAACTGTTCTGTAGACCCTTGATATCAATAATTAGGGTGTTGTCAGTTGTATGTAAGTAATTGAGTGAGAGAAATGTGGCCAATATTTTTAGACGATTTTCAGAAATGTTGTAAAAACCTCTACGTTTAGAAAAGCTTTTCAGTTTGGTGTAGAAGGACGTCTGTTGGATTCAACAGAATGTGTACTTTCCAAAAATATATGGTTTTGGGGGGATCTTTGTGCTGTTAGGATGGTCTTGTGTCACATAATATGCAGTCACAGGCCTTTGTTCACAGAAACCGAATCGGCAGCCGAGAAAATTCATATGCACTTTTTTTATTTAGAGTCTGTACATGCCAGCTGCTTTGGTATATCTATCCATATTGGGCATCAAACTGTTCAGTAGACACTTGGCTTCAATATTTAGGGTGTTTTACAATTGTATGTGAGAAATTGGGTGAGATAAATGTGGCCAATGACAATAATTTTAGGCAATTTTCAGAAATGTCATAAACCGCTGCCTATAGTGTAGCTTTGCAGTATGGTAGTTTGGAGTAGAAAGACATAGCTGTTAGGAGGGTCTTGTGTCACATAATACACAGTCACGGGTCTTTGTTCACAGAAGGTGAATCGGCAGCGGAAAAAATTCATATGCACTATTTTTATTTGTTTTCCAATTGTATGTAAGAAATTGGGTGAAATACTGTAAATGCGGGCCATTGCAATATTTTTAGGCGATTTTCAGAAATGTCATAAAAACTGCTGCCTTTATCGCTAAATGTAGGAAATGTTTGCAACTTGATGCTTTGGAGAAGAAAGACATGCATATCAAATTTGGTGGAGTGCTTGTTGAAATTAAATTGTTATATTGACATTATTGGAGTACCCAAATGCCAAGCTCAGTAACTTTGTTGTTTGCAGCAAGAAAAGATGTTACCGGGTAGGTTGAGGGAGGGTGAGTACTAATAAAAACCTATTTGTGAAACTGATTTGTTAAACACCAACTGCAGTTTGGTTGCACTTTTATATTTTTATATATCACTCATTCTGCAATATACATTGAGCCTTGTAGTCGCATGTATTACAGTAGGTTTTGATCTATACAAGTGAGAAATCTCCATAAAACTATTTATATTTGGTATTGGCACGTTCAGGAGACATATACTTTTCCAAATCTGCTGTGTTCTCATACATTACATAAGTTTAGTTTCTAATATATGTGATTGTACTATGTGAAACATGATTTTTTTTTCATTTTATTAGACACTTAGACGCCTATATCTTTTTACAAAAGTTGAATTACACCAAAATCTAGCATATTTTGGAAGCTCAGGTTGTCCTGAAAAAAAAAAATATTGTTTTCTTGACTAAGCTAAAAGACCCACCTTAAAGGCCCTTAAAGGCCCTTAAAGTGAAAGTCTACAAAATATCTAAAAACAGCTTGGCAGTTGATCTTCACATTCAGGACAAATCGGCTGCAGGGAAAGGGTTAAAGGGATTCTATTTATCTATCTTGAAGCTAATTTTTCAAAACACATCAGTTAATAGTGATACTACAGCACAATACTGGTCTGTAACCTATTGTTCGAAAAAGCAAACAGATTTTTTTAGATTTAATTTTGAAATCTGACATGGAGCTAGACATATTGTCAGTTTCCCAGGTGCCCCCAGCCATGTGCTCTAATGAACTCCAGTTATTCTTCACTGCTGAACTTCAGGTTGTAGTGGTTAACCACCCCTTTCTTCTGCCCCCCCAGCAGTCTAATAATGGGAAAGTAACCAGATAACAGCTCTCTGACACAAGATAACAACTCCTTGGTAAATATGAGAATAGCACTCAATAGTAAAACTCGAAATCCCACTGCGACTCCTCCAGTTACATTGAGCAGGAGGAACAATAGCCTGCCTTAAAGCAGTTCCGTTGTGAAGTGCTGGCTTTTTCTGAAAGCAAAGAATCAGGCAAAATTACCTGAGATGGCTGCCTACACACCAATATTACAAGTAAAAAATAATATACTTGTTGATTCAGGAATAACATTTTATATGGTAGAGTGAATTATTTGCAGTGTAAACAATGTAATTTAGAAATAAAACTACACCATAAAAATCATGACAGTATTCCTTTTAACGTTTCTAGTTTATCTGTAATGTTTCTGGTATTAATTATTTAGTCTCTTGACTCGTATTGATCATATGAAGCAGCCCTTTCAGAGATACAGACATGGAGACATTTAAGGAGTTCCAGAACAAACATCCTCATGCATGGTTACTGCTCATTCATATACTAGATATATGCAGTTATAAGTGTGTTAATTTATATTAAATTTGGTCTTTCAATGCTTTCCTACTGGGTTTTGAGCAACTTCATAGAACCTCTTAGAATGGGCTGAATACGGCCATAAACAGGCGGATAAAAACTACCGACAGATCAAGTCCTCAGCTTATAGGCCAGTGTATGGGCCCTCTGAAGGGCCCCAGATCAGTTTCTCATGGACAATCAGCCAGATGTGGAACAGGCGGGTTTTAGAATCCGAGGACCACATAGGTTCATTGATGGGCTCCTCACTCCAACTAACTGCATTCCTCTCTTTGTGATCCGATCATGTGGGGCCTGATCAGCCTGATACGACCACTTGTGGTGGGCATATTGGGGCTAGAGACACTCTTTTGGTAACCTCTCCAAACAAACTGATCTGCCCAAGTATGGCCACCTTTAGTTTACCAGCATTTGTTTAGAAATTGATGTATTATAGAACCATGACTGTATTACATAACATATTATTTTGACTTTACTCTTTATTAACATCTGATATCTATTTCCTGGAGCACACAAACATAATCATTATCTCTAAACAAATAAAACAGAAAAGATACATTAGGTCAGTCAATCCAGCAAATACTTTGGAACTCAAATGTCAGGCAAAGGTGTAAGCATAAAATATCCTCTCAAAATATCTTATTTATAGAGTATTCCTTCACCGCATTAACTACAGATCTATACAGTATAGTGAACATGTGCTTATTAACAGCATTACACATTTCTTGCACATGATCCAAACATTGACATCGTTTTTGACCAAGCGCTTGCTAATTTAGGTTTTCCAAAGATCAGAATTAAGGCTTGTCCTGACGGAATGAACATGGTACCAGACCAAAGCACAGTTTGCAATGCATCTTCCAGATCATGTTCAGCTAGATAGAGACTACCAAATACTGTGAAGAAAATCAGGTTCAGAATTAAAAGAAGCAACATTGTCCTGAATGCTTTCACGTGGCTTTTCAACTGTGGGCTCCAGAATTCAGAAATGTGCTGTCTCATCCTCTGAACATGCCTCAGAAGAGATATCAGACAGATCCCGATGCAGAGAGACGTTACAACGAAAGGCAAAGCGCTTCCAAAAACAATGTTAAAAAACATGTAGAGTTGATTGCAATTAAATATATAATCCTGATAAGTACTTGTAGCATTTGTTTTGGTTATTTGAACGGTCCAAATAACTGGAAGATTAATTACCCATGAAATCAGAACTGAAACCAGTAGGAACAAGGTAACCACAAACGAGATTCTTCTTTGTAAATGAATCAAGATTTGGCATGAGAAGTTGACCAGTCTCAAGCAATAGTAGACGGACAGGCAGGCAGTCAGCCAAAATGAGAAATTAATGGAGAAGAAGAGTATAATAGAAATGGCCAAAAATAATTCTTTGTCAAACAGGATGTATAGCCCATAGGTAAAAAATGTCATATCAAATGCTAGCAGGCTCAGCAGGAGAACATTGCAGCAGGCCATGGTGAGAAGGATTCTGTCACACTCTTTCTTTCTGTAGCTCAGATACACGGCTACAATGGATGAGTTTAAGATAAATCCACATGGCCATGCTATTATAAGGACGACTGCCCAATATATTTGTAGTCTTGTCGGCATTTTCTGGAAGCAAGTTTCTCTGATTTTATAGAAGTACAATATTATGTGCACCCGAGCTTTGCAGGAAGACACAAGGAAATGATTCAACACAGATTAGAGACAACAGGGTGAATAAAAATGCAAATATGCCTAGTATCTTATTCCCTTGCAAATTAGTATCTCAAAAACATTGGACATATATAGTTTTGTTTTTTTATAATCTGATATTTGTGTGTAACCCTTCAGGGACAAAGTCATATTCACACACAATGAGGTTCTTTTGTCCTACACACGACTCCTGAAACTGTAGCTATCTATATTAGAGCTGTCCAACTGTCCATTTTATGGTTCCATACCTCTCCACAAGCTCCGCTTACTTTGTTTAATAACATTGCTACAGGCTATATTTTGTATCACACTTTACCATTGGGTTTTTTTCACCATTATTTTTTGGCAGGACTAATCAGTTACATTTGAAAAAAAAAAATTTGACCTAGACACCCCCCCACCAAAAAATAATATGATATATTTTCACATATTTTCTTGAGGAGAAAGAATTATCACCAATATGCCTGGATCTGGGAATCAGTCCAGGATTCAACTTTTTCAGCAGGATTTGGCTGAATCCAATCACCTGGCCAAACCAAATGCAAATCCTTAAAATCATGTGACTTTTCGTCGAACAAAAGATAGCTTGTAGTACGAGTTGATCCAGGGACTGGTCCAATTGCCATCTTGGAGTCAGGAAGGAATTTTTTCTCCCTCTGAGGCAAATTGGTGAGGCTTCAAATAGTTTTTTTTGCCTTCCTCTGGATCAATTAGTAGTTAGGTTATATTTAGACGTAAAAGGTTGAACTTGAACTTGATGGCTGTGTGCCTAACTTACTATGTTACAAGGTAAAAATTCTTCTTCTTTGGCCCTTCCTAGCCCTAATTTGAATATGCAAATTAGGAATCAGGTTTGGTATTCAGGGATTTTTTTCAAGAAGGATTAGGGATTTATTCAAATCCCAAAATCGTCAATTCGGTACATCCCTACCTAAAGTATGAAAATTGTATGTCTGGTGAAAAAGTGTAGGGAAAAAAACTGGAAAACGTTACAGAAATTTAATAAATACCAACTGGAACTTACGACATAACCAACCTTACAAGATACCCCAAAGAATAAGATTCTAGAAAATCATTTATTTTTTAGAAAGTACAGATTCTTGTGAATTCAAAATGGGCAAATGTGTCTTTCTACTACCAACTGCCAAACTGCAATGGTTTGCTAAAATTATAGATTTTATGACATTTGAAAATGAAAATAGTGCATACAAATATAGGTGACACATATACTATATATAGCTGCTGCAGTGCAAAGAATACTGCCTGTGTTGTACGTGTTGCAAGAGGCCCATAAAATAAGTTGATCCAAGAAAACCATGTATTTTTCTATAAAGTAAACATTTTGATGAAGCTTTAGGTAACTATATCTTTATACTCCAAACTAAGGAAACTTTGTGGGGAGCTTTTAAATGGTCCACACTCCTAATGCAGAAATGATGCATATTGTAGAATCTACAGTCTGCAGCACTCAAAGTTGTTCACCTTTAAATTAAATTTTGGGGGCAGATTCACTAAAGGGTGAAGTGGCTAATGCTAGTGACAGTTCGCCAGTGTTGCCACGCGCAGGGACATCAACAATTCACTAAAACAGGCACAGGCGCCAATTCGCTAGAAAAAGAGACAGTGGCTTTTTCACCAGGTGACTTTTCGCGAATGTCGAAAAATGCATGGAAAAATCGTGAAACACGAAAATTGACATCCATGTTAATTCTGGATGAGCGTCTGAAAGGTTTCTCGCGTCAATTTTGACGACGGCATAAAAGTAAAAAAAAAAGGGTGTCCGAATATTGTTTTTGGATGCGATTCAAAAAAAATTTTGACGCTGGCGAATTTATACTCCCATCACTATTAACTAGTTTTCTCCAGACATTTCCTAACACATGGAACATTAATTTTACAGTTGGCTCATGTGTAGGGCAGTATATTAACTCTCTTGTCTTTATTAAGGTTCCCTGGACATGTATAATATAAACTGGTAACTTAAACCATTTGCAGCAACATTTATAATAAAGACGTCCATACAACTTTAAATTTCCGCCCTATGCAAATTGACCTAAACACAAGATCACTAACTAAGTTTGCTGAGCACAAAGGCGCATCTTTGCTGTGAAATGCTCGCACAGCCGAAGTAACGCTACGTTCAATGACCGGGATGAAACTTTGCATTTTAGTGAATTAGTGTATTTGTAGTGCATTTGCGCCTGGCGAAGTGGTGCGAGGGGTGCGAAGCTGACGCTGGCTAAAATTCGCCCCTTAGTAAGATGTAGCAAGTGATATTCAGAGATACTTTGCAGTTGGTTTTCATATTTTATTATTTGGGGGTATTGAGATATTTAGCTTTTTATTCAGCAGCTCTAAATTTGCAATTTCAGCAATCTGGTTGCTAGGGTACAAGATGACCAGCATACTAATGGGGGGATTTAATAAAAGTTGGTAACGGAAAAATATTTACATTTCAAAAACTAGGCCATTGCGTGAACGAATTTTCCTTTCTGTGAATTAAATATAGCTTTTGCGACCCCAGAAACTTGAATGACCTCTTCTGACAGTGGAAGAATCTTTGCGAATTTTATAGTTAGCTTTTATTACATTCCCCTCGATATGTTTGCTTCAAAAGATTATGACGCCTTCCAGCACTTCTTAAAAGTGCGTAATTAAAATTCGCAATGCAATAACCATTTAAGGAAGAATTTTACATTGTGAAATGCAATTTTTTATTTTTTGTGAATGTTATTTTTCTCTTTGTGATTTTTATTACATTCCCCCATAAGTCTATAGTGTATTTAAAATCAAGCCCCCAGCAAACAGTATGACTGAGTAGTAAAAGCCTATTGCAGTGAGCTTACATATTTTGGCCAAAGTGTGGTACTAACACCTCATTTTTGATGAATGATAATGGTTAATCTTTAAGCATCAGTGGCCCTTTAAAGCCCCATTGTATTACCTTGGCTTCAGCTGAGTCTTATTTGCCGTCCCCCGTTTCATTGTAGAATCTATTCTCAGTCTCAATTCAAATGGCTCAGCCTTGATGTATTCGGACAAGGTGGTCTCAGTCACAACATGATTCAAGGCACGAAAGAAATGTGTAACTTCCAACATTCCCCTTTACACTTTCTAAATAAAGTAGCAGTGTCTGTCCCAAATCTCTGCAGTCCTTACAGTGATCTACCCCCAACTAATGTTTTGCATATTGAAACATACATTCATTAAAAATGGCCATGGTTTTAAATTGAAAGATTTTGTTTATCTCTTGGTTCTGACCTTCAAAACAATTTAGCAGAAGTTCATTCTTTGCCAGGTCTGTAAATCAGCAGGATTCATTTGTATGTATATATTGGTCAATGCAGGTAAAGTGGAAGGTTGCTTAGAATGAGACTTTCTTTCATTAAGCAAACTATAGGGCAAATTTACTAAGCGGCGAAAATTCGCCAGCGACGACTTTGCAGGCAGCGCAACACTTCGCCAGGTGAAAATTCACTCAGACAACACTAATTCACTAACATGTGAAGTTGCGTCCAAGGCACCGACCGCTGGCGAAGTTGCACTAGCGTTAATTTGGCGAGCAGAGCGAAGTTGCTCTAGCGTTGGCTAATTTGCATGCAGCGGGAAGTTAAAGTTGAATGGATGTATATGTTGCAGCAAATACATTACATTACACAAGCCCAGGGAAGCTAAATAAAATAGAGTTGTTGTATTGCCCTACACATGAGCCCAGTGTATAGTTTATGTGCCATATGTTAGGAAATGTAGGTGGGAAGCCAGTTACCGTAGTTGGGAAGCCAGTTACCCCAAAAAAATTGTACGCTCTTTTGCAGCCTATCACCCTGAAAAAAGGAAAAGACACCAGTGTTTTTTTTTTTTTCAATTAAATTTTGAGGAAGTCCTATCTACTCTATTGCACTTTGCCTGGTCTGAGGTGGCGAAGGCAAGTCTGGCGCAAGAGGTAACGTTCAGTAAAATCCACATCTTAGTGAATTTGCGCAGTTACGTCCCTTCGCCAGAGCGCAACTTTGCCTGGCAATTGAGTGCGAATGATCGCCAGCATCAGTCTCTTTCGCTAGAGAACTTACGCCTGCGGCCTAAAGTAAATTTTCGTACAATATTCGGTACGTGTATGGTGGGAAAAGAGCCGACCGATATCGGTAAAATACTTCAATATCGTCGGCTCGTAGATCGGACTGGATGGAAAATTTTAATCAGGGGCCTTTGAAGGCCCCCAAACATCAGCCATTGTTCGTGCTGAATTTACAGGTAGAATTCTATTTTCTGTCTGTATATCTGACGATTCAGCTCTACACATAGGTATTGAAACAAACGATCTTTAATGGAAAAATCTTTTCCAAGAAAGATCGTAATTGTTACGTCTATGTCCACCTTTATTCACAGCTCACAGGGACCCTTCCCAGGGACAATTTGCCACAGGACAGGAGGTCTTGAAACGGCGTCTGTCCCCGTGGGACGGGGGGGTGATAACCTTACCTTGTGGTGTTTCTGTTGTTCATTATCTGTATTGATTGTCATAGATGTCCCTTTGTGTACCAGAATACCCATCTTATAGTAGAAATCTTGATTGAGTGCTTAACCCTTTAACCACCAAGCACGTACGTTGTACATGCTGGTGGTTCAGGGCTTAGACTGCCAAGAATGTACATCATATGTTCTGCTACAGCTGAGCCCTTATCTCTGCATCTGCTTTTGTTGCCTTTGCAGAGAGTCAGGAGGGTTGATATCCCCCTGGGCAACAAGACTGGGGTGCTATTATGTCGCTCCTGTGACGCGTAATGGGGCCGACCTCCAGAACAGCAGGTGCAATCGGATCGTGCGCCTGCTGCCTCACCCGACTTCCTCCTCTTCTGCACCGCCCATGCACTTCCTGCTGTGCGATCCTCGGCACACTGGACCCCAGGACCTCGAGGACCCCATCCAATGACCCTCCTGAAACAGAAATGGTAAGTGCACATTTTTTTTTACACACTTGCACACTTACATATACTTGCATACATTTTATAGACTTGCACACATATTTTAGTAAAGATTGCCCTTTTTTATTTTTTTATTTTGTAAACTTCTGCTCCCTTTTGCACACTTATTCACAGATACACACACACACACACACACACACACTTACACACTCAGTTTACTTTTATAAGTGTACACACATGTATACACAAAATCTCACAAACAGTTATTTTTTTTTTTTTACTTATGCATTTTTGGGGGTCTTATGGAACATAATACGCACTCAAGGGTCTCAGATTCCAAAAGCTGAATTGGCAGCGAGAAAAAATTCATATGCACTATTTTTATTTCGGGTCCAGCTGCTTTGGTTTATACGGGCATATTGGGCATCAAACTGTTCTGTAGACCCTTGATGTCAATAATTAGGGTGTTGTCAGTTGTATATAAGAATTTGGGTGAGAGAAATGTGGCCAATTTAATATTTTTAGACGATTTTCAGAAATGTCATAAAAACCTCTACGTTTAGAAAAGCTTTTCAGTTTGGTAGTTTGGTGTAGAAGGACTTCTTTATCCTTGATGGATTCTTCAGAATGTGTACTTTCCAAAAATATATGGTTTTGGGCAGTCTTTGTGCTGTTAGGATGGTCTTGTGTCACATAATATGCAGTCACATGCCTTTGTTCATAGAAGGCGAATCGGCAGCCGAGAAAATTCATATGCAGTATTTTTATTTGGGGTCCCCACATGCCAGCTGCTTTGTTGTATCTATGCATATTGGGTATCAAACTGTTCAGTAGACACTTGGCTTCAATATTTACTGAGAAATTGGGTGAGATAAATGTGGCCAATTACAATAATTTTAGGCAATTTTCAAAAATGTCATAAACCGCTGCCTTTAGTGTAGCTTTGCATTATGGTAGTTTGGAGTAGAAAGACATAATTAGCGATTTTTGTCAGAATGTGTTCTTTCCAGAAATTTATGGTTTTGAGGGTCTTTGTGCTGTTAGGAGGGTCTTGTGTCACATAATACACAGTCACGGGTCTTTGTTCACAGAAGGTGAATCGGCAGCGGAAAAAATTCATCTGCACTATTTTTATTTGTTATTTAGGGTGTTTTCCAATTGTATGTAAGAAATTGGGTGAAATAAATGCGGCCAATTGCAATATTTTTAGGCGATTTTCAGAAATGTCATAAAAACCGCTGCCTTTATCACTAAATTTAGGAAATGTTTGCAACTTGATGCTTTGGAGTAGAAAGATGTGCATACCCAATTTGGATTCTGGGGAATGTGTACTTTCTGAAAATATATGGTTTTCTAGGGGGAACAAACTTTTTTTCTACCTTTGCCCCCCCCCAAAACTATGTAAATGTGCTGATTTTGCATTACCTGAAATGACAGACCGTTTGGGCGTTTTCATTTTGGGGCCCCTATATGCCTCCCTATAAACCTATACATATTAGGCATAAAACTGTTCAGAGGCTTTGATATTTGGGGTGATTTGTCATGATACCTAAAAGTATGTTTGGAAATACGATGCTGCAGGGTGGAAATTTTGAATTGATTTTTGGAAATTTCATCAAAATCACTAAATTTAGGAAAGGTTTGTGGCTTGGTGCTTTGGAGTAGAAAGACATGCATACCCAATTTAGATTGGGAGGAATGTGTACTTTCCAAAAATATATGGTTTTCTGAGGTGAACGTACTCTTTTCTATCTTTGCCCCCCCCCAAAAAAACTATGTAAATGTGTTTATTTTGCAGTATCTGGAATAACAGAACTGATAGCTCAAATAGGGTGTCTACATCTTGGGGCCCCTATATGCCACATGCTTAGGTAAACCTATACATATTGGGCATCAAACTGTTAAGTGGACTCCTGGCAATCATTTTTAGGGTGTTTTACGTTGATACCTAATGATGTGCGGGAGATATGATGCTGTAGATTAGAAGCTTTGAGGTCATTTTTCAAAAAATTCACCAATGCAAAATATACCTGTATGAAAGAATTGCAATTTGATAGTTTGGCCTACATAGATATATTTACCCATTTTTGATTTGCCAGAATCTGCTCTTTCTAATAATGCATAGTTTTCCAGGGTAAACCTGTTAGAGGAGTGTTTGGCCTTGAAATCAGAAGTATGCTGTTTTGTGGAGCGGTGCTTTGGAAATTTGGTAGTGTACTACTTAGACTCTAGAGGTTTTGATCTATACAAGTGAGAAATCTCCATAAAACTATTTATATTTGGTATTGCAGCATTCACGAGACATAGACCTTTCCAAATCTGCTGTGTTCTCATACATTACATAAATGATGTTTCTGATATATGTGATTGTACTATGTGAAACATGATTTTTTTTCATTTAATTAGACACTTAGACGCCTATATCTTTTTACAGAAGTGGAATTACACCAAAATCTATCATATTTTGAAAGCTCAGGTTGTCCAGAAAAAACAATATATTGTTTCCCTGACTAAGCTAAAAGATCCCCCAGGAAAGGTCCTTAAAGTGAAAGTCTACAAAAAAATCTAAAAACTGCTTGGCAGTAGATGTTCACATTTAGGACAAATCTGCTGGCAGGGAAAGTGTTAAAGGGATTCTATCTATCTATCCCGAAGCTCATTTTTCAAAACACATCAGTTAATAGTGATACTACAGCAGAATGGTGGTCTGTAATTCATTATTCAAAAAAGCAAACAGATTTTTTTTAGATTTAATTTTGAAATCTGACATGGAGCTAGACATATTGTCAGTTTCCCAGGTGCCCCCAGCCATGTGCTCTAATGAACTCCAGTTATTCTTCACTGCTGAACTTCAGGTTGTAGTGGTTAACCACCCCTTTCTTCTGCCCCCCCAGCAGTCTAATAATGGGAAAGTAACCAGATAACAGCTCTCTGACACAAGATAACAACTCCTTGGTACATATGAGAATAGCACTCAATAGTAAAACTCCAAGTCCCACTGTGACTCCTCCAGTTACATTGAGCAGGAGGAACAATAGCCTGCCTGAAAGCAGTTCCGTTGTGAAGTGCTTGCTTTTTCTGAAAGCAAAGAATCAGGCAAAATTACCTGAGATGGCTGCCTACACACCAATATTACAAGTAAAAAATAATCTACTTGTTGATTCAGGAATAACATTTTATATGGTAGAGTGAATTATTTGCAGTGTAAACAATGTCATTTAGAAATAAAACTACACCATAAAAATCATGACAGTATTCCTTTAAACTTTTCTAGTTTATCTGTAATGTTTCTGGTATTAATTATTTAGTTTCTTGACTCGTATTGATCATATGAAGCAGCCCTTTCAGAGATACAGACATGGAGACATTTAAGGAGTTCCTGAACAAACCTCCTCATGCATGGTAACTGCTCATTCCTATACTAGATATATGCAGTTATAAGTGTGTTAATTTATAATAAATTTGGTCTTTCAATGCTTTCCTACTGGGTTTTGAGCAACTTCATAGAACCTCTTAGAATAGGCTACATACGACCATACACAGGCCGATAAAAGCTACCGACAGATCAAGTCGACAGTTTATAGGCCAGTGTATGGCCCACTGAATGGCCCCAGACCAGTTTCTCACCGACAATCAGCCAGATGTGGAACAGGCAGGTTTTAGTTCATTGATGGGCTCCTCACTCCAACTAACTGGATTCCTGTCTTTGCGATCCGATCGTGTGGGGCCTGATCAGCCCGATACTGACCACTTGTGGTGGGCATATTGGGGCTAGATCCACTCTTTTGGTAACCTATCCAAACAAGCTGATCTGCCCAAGTATGGCCACCTTTAGTTTTCCGGCATTTGTTTAGAAATTGATGTATTATAGAACCATGACTGTATTACATAACGTATTATTTTGACTTTACTCTTTATTAACATCTGATATGTATTTCCTGGAGCACACAAACATAATCATTATCTCTAAACAATGCTTGAAATAGCAATTCAGCTTCAGTTTGAGAAATACCAGTTAATCTAAATGAGTAATATAAAACATAAGAGATACATTAGGTCAGTCAATCCAGCAAATACTTTGGAACTCAAATGTCAGGCAAAGGTGTAAGCATAAAATATCCTCTCATAATATCTTATTTATAGAGTATTCCTTCACCACATTAACTACAGATCTATACAGTATAGTGAACATGTGCTTATTAACAGCATTACACATTTCTTGCACATGATCCAAATATTGACATCGTTTTTGACCAAGCTCTTGCTAATTTAGATTTTCCAAAGATCAGAATTAAGGCTTGTCCTGACGGAATGAACATGGTACCAGACCAAAGCACAGTTTGCAATGCATCTCCCAGATAATGCTGAGCTAGATAGAGACTACCAAATACTGTGAAGAAAATCAGGTTCAGAATTAAAAGAAGCAACATTGTTCTGAATGCTTTCACGTGGCTTTTCAACTGTGGGCTCCAGAATTCCGAAATGTGCTGTCTCATCCTCTGAACATGCCTCAGAAGAGATATCAGACAGATCCCGATGCAGAGAGATGTCACAACGAAAGGCAAAGCACTTCCAAAAACAATGTTAAAAGACATGTAGAGTTGATTATCATTAAATATATAATCCTGATAAGTACTTGTAGCATTTGTTTTGATTATATGAACGGTCCATATAAATGGAATATTAATTACCCATGAAATCAGAACTGAAACCAGTAGGAACAGGGTAACCACAAATGAGATTCTTCTTTGTAAATAAATCAAGATTTGACATGAGAAGTTGACCAGTCTCAAGCAATAGTAGACGGACAGGCAGGCAGTGAGCCAAAATGAGAAGTTAATGGAGAATAAGAGTATAATAGAAATGGCCAAAAAGAATTCTTTGTCAAACAGGATGTATAGCCTATAGGTAAAAAATGTCATATCAAATGCTAGCAGGCTCAGCAGGAGAACATTGCAGCAGGCCATGGTGAGAAGGATTCTGTCACACTCTTTCTTTCTGTAGCTCAGATACACGGCTACAATGGATGAGTTTAAGATGAATCCACATGGCCATGCTATTATAAGGACGACTGCCCAATATATTTGTAGTCTTGTTGGCATTTTCTGGAAGCAAGTTTCTCTGATTTTATAGAAGTACAATATTATGTGCACCCGAGCGTTGCAGGAAAACACAAGAAAATGATTCAACACAGATTAGAGACAACAGGGTGAATAAAAATGCAAATATGCCTAGTATCTTGTTCCCTTGCAAATTAGTATCTCAAAAACATTGGACATATATAGTTTTGTTTTTTTATAATCTGATATTTGTGTGTAACCCTTCAGGGACAAAGTTATATTCACACAAAATGAGGTTCTTTTGTCCTACACACGACTCCTGAAACTGTAGCTATCTATATTAGAGCTGTCCAACTGTCCATTTTATGGTTCCATACCTCTCCACAAGCTCCGCTTACTTTGTTTAATAACATTGCTACAGGCTATATTTTGTATCACACTTTACCATTGGGTTTTTTTCACCATTATTTTTTTGGCAGCACTAATCATTTATTTTAACCTATGCATTATCTTATTATGTTTGAAAAATAAATAATTGACCTAGACAACCTCCCCTCCCAATAAAAATATGAGATATTTTTATATATTTTCTTGAGGAGAAAGAAATAACACCAATAATAGAAAATGCCAAAACTAATGATGCACTGAATCTGGGAATCTGTTCAGGATTCGGCTTTTTCAGCAGGATTCAGATATGGCTGAATCGAAGTGCCTGGCCGAACCGAATCCAAATCCTTAAAATCCTGTGACTTTTTGTCACACAAACAAACAAAAGATAGCTGGTAGTACGACTTGATCCAGGGACTGGTCCAATTGCCATCTTGGAGTCCGGGAGGAATTGTTTCTCCCTCTGAGGCCCTCCTGGATCAATTAGCAGTTAGATGGGTTATATATAGACTTAAAAGGTTGAACTTGATGGATGTGTGCCTAACTTACTATGTTACAAGGAAGTAAAACAATGTTTTACCTCTTTTAAAATTCTCTTTGGCCCTTCCTATGCCTAATTTGAATATGCAAATTAGGAATCAGGTTCGGTATTCAGGGAATTCTTTCAAGAAGGATTAGGGATTTATTCAAATCCCAAATCGTGTATTCCGTAAATCCCTACCTAAATTATGAAAATTGTATGTCTGGTGAAAATGTGTAGGGAAAAAAATTTAATATGTTACAGAATTTTAATAAATACCAACTGGAACTTCCAACATGACAAACAATTACCTTACAAGATGACCCAAAGAATAAGATTCAAGAAAATCATTTATTTTTTTAGAAAGTACACATTCTTGTGAATTATAAAATTATAGATTTTATGACATTTGAAAATGAAAATAGTGCATACAAATACAGGTATGGGATTTACGGAATGGTTGTCTCCCATAGACTACATTTTATCCAAATAATCCAAATTTTTCAAAATGATTTCCTTTTTCTCTGTAAGAATAAAACAGTAGCTTGTACTTGATCTCAACTAAGATATAATTAATCCTTATTGGAAGCAAAACCAGCCTATTGGGTTTATTTAATGTTTAAATGAATTTCTAGTAGAATTAAGGCATGAAGACCCAAATTACGGAAAGATCTGTTATCCGGAAAACCCCAGGTCCCGAGCATTCTGGATAACAGTTCGCATACCTGTATAGGTGACACATCTAGGCACATTTACTTAGCTCGAGTGAAGGATTCGAATGCAAAAAACTTCGAATTTCGAAGTGTTTTTTTGGCTACTTCGACCATCGAAATGGCTACTTTGACCTTCGACTACGACTTCGACTTCGAATCGAAGGATTCGAACTAAAAATCGTTTGGCTATTCGACCATTCAATAGTCGAAGTACTGTCTCTTTAAAAAAAACTTCGACCTCCTACTTCGCCAAGTAAAACCTACCGAACCTCAATGTTAGCCTATGGGGAAGGTCTCCATAGGCTTTCTAACAAATTTCTGGTCGAAGAAAAATCGTTCGATCCTAAGTAAATGTGCCCGTATACTATATATAGCTGCAGCAATGCAAAGAATACTGCCTGTGTTTTACTATGGGGTGCCGTTTGTCCCATGTACATTATGTTGACAAAAAGTACATTCTGTCTGCAAAAATAACTTCAATATAGTTGAGGCACAAAATACATTTTACCAGGATACATATATAACTGTGGTCAGATATTTTGGTAGAAAATATACAAAAGCAGTATGTTTAGTCAAAAATGAGAACAAAATCTGATTTCTGTACAAATAGGATATCAAAGTATTGTAAACAAGCATTTTGTCTTTCACACTGTATTTTGTTTCTCAAATGTATAAAATCCATGTAACAAAACTAGTGATGTGTAAAGGTAACTACAAGATGAATTATGTAAAAAAAACTAGAACAAAATATATAATGTTGTAAGCGGCTATCATATGTGAATCCACACAATTGATATCTCACTATAATTTACCAGTTTGAAGTGACAAAATAGATGCTTATTACAGAAAGGAATATAACCTATCACAGAATCCATAATATCAACAAATTAACACAAGTTCAACAAAACCAATATCAACACAATAGTTAAGTTAGACAAAACAGATAAAACAGACAAAACAGATATTTTCAGATTATCTATTCTGTGAAACATTTCTGTCAGTCAAATTAGTGAACCAATGAGATGCAAGCATACTTCTTAACCAATAACAAGCACTCTTTAACTGAAGTCCATTTATCTATTAATTCACCTTTCAAATAGCAACAGTTATTTGGCCAATAATATTAGGTTTCACTTTTTTTTTCTGATCCTGCAGCTTCTTGCCATGTTTCCACTCCCCTGAGGTTGCCATTTTCTAGCACATGCTCTCCAGAATGGATCCTAGGGGTATTAATGTGAAGCTATTAGCTGACAGCATTTTGAACCTTTCAAAAATAGTTGAGAATTGGTCCTCTACAAGCTCCAACACTGGGGTAAGTCTGACAGTGATTCTATTCATCTCTCTAGCGGTGTATACCAACATATGGGTATCTTGCTGTAAGGTGTACATCTTAAAATTTGCACAACTTGCTTTTCAGACTTATTTAGCTTCTATTTTTTACTACTTCAATTAATAATAAGCATACAATCCGTAATTGACTGGCCAGCTAACTTAAAAAGGATAAAAACATGCTATTTATTTATCTCTTAATTCAGGGGTCCCTATCCCTATAGTATAGTACAGGTATAGGATCCCTTATCCGGAAACCCGATATCCAGAAAGCTCCGAATTATGGAATGGCTGTCTCCCATAGACTCCATTTTACCCAAATAATCCAAATTTTCAAAAATGATTTCCTTTTTCTCTGTAATAATAAAACAGTAGCTTATACTTGATCCCAACTAAGATATAATTAATCCTTATTGGAAGCAAAACCAACCTATTGGGTTTATTTAATGTTTAAATTAATTTCTAGTAGACTTAAGGCATGAAGACCCAAATTACGGAAAGATCCGTTATCCGGAAAACCCCAGGTCCCGAGCATTCTGGATAACAGGTCCCATACCTGTATATACCAATACTATATATCTAGCATCTAATATATCTATCCTCTCCCTCTTTCTGTCTCTCACTCTCTTCTATCTATCATTTAATATAGCAATTCTCTCTCTTTCTCTCATCTATCTATCTATCTATCTATCTGTCTATCTATTATCTATCTATCTATCTATCATCTAATATAGCAATCCTCTCTCACTCTCATCTATTATCTATAATATTTATCATCTAATATAGCAACCTCATAGTGAAACATGCTTTACTTATCCTTTAAAGGGGTTGTTCACCTATAAATCAAGTTTTACATTAAGTAGAGGGTCATATTCTGAAACAATTTGCAATTGGTTTTCATTTTTTATTATTTGTAGTTTTTTTGCTTTATTCAACAACTCTCCAGTTTGCAATTTCAGCAATATGGTTGCTAGGGTCCAAATTACCCTAGCAACCATGCATTAATTTGAATTAGAGACAGGAATATGAATAAGTGAGGGCCAAAATAGATGAGTAATAAAAAGTAGCAATGACAAGTTTGTAGCCTTACAGGACACTTGTGTTTTAGGTGGGGTCGGTGACCCCTGTTTGAAGCTGTAAAGAGTCAGCAGAAGGCAAATAATTTAAAAACCACTTCAATTAATAATAAGCATACAATCCGTAATTGACTGGCCAGCTAACTTAAAAAGGATAAAAACATGCTATTTATTTATCTCTTAATTCAGGGGTCCCTATCCCTATAGTATAGTACAGGTATAGGATCCCTTATCCGGAAACCCGATATCTAGAAAGCACCGAATTATGGAATGGCTATCTCCCATAGACTCCATTTTATACAAATAATCCAAATTTTCAAAAATGATTTCCTTTTTCTCTGTAATAATAAAACAGTAGCATGTACTTGATCCCAACTAAGATATAATTAATCCTTATTGGAAGCAAAACCAACCTATTGGGTTTATTTAATGTTTAGATTAATTTCTAGTAGACTTAAGGCATGAAGACCCAAATTACGGAAAGATCCGTTATCCGGAAAACCCCAGGTCCCGAGCATTCTGGATAACAGGTCCCATACCTGTATATACCAATACTATATATCTAGCATCTAATATATGTATCCTCTCGCTCTTTCTGTCTCTCACTCTCTTCTATCTATCTATCATCTAATATAGCAATCCTCTCTCACTCTCATCTATTATCTATCATATTTATCATCTAATATAGCAACCTCATAGTGAAACATGCTTTACTTGTCCTTTAAAGGGGTTGTTCACCTATAAATCAAGTTTTACATTAAGTAGAGAGTCATATTCTGAGACAATTTGCAATTGGTTTTCATTTTTTATTATTTGTAGTTTTTTTGCTTTATTCAACAACTCTCCAGTTTGCAATTTCAGCAATATGGTTGCTAGGGTCCAAATTACCCTAGCAACCATGCATTAATTTGAATTAGAGACAGGAATATGAATAAGTGAGGGCCAAAATAGATGAGTAATAAAAAGTAGCAATGACAAGTTTGTAGCCTTACAGGACACTTGTGTTTTAGGTGGGGTCGGTGACCCCTGTTTGAAACTGTAAAGAGTCAGCAGAAGGCAAATAATTTAAAAACCATAAAAAAAGCAACGGAGAGCAACTGTTGCCTTAGAATAAGCCATTCTAAAACATATTAAAATTTCAATTAAAGGTGAACTTCCCGTTTAGCTCAAACAATGCACTTGCAGTCATCGAGGTTGTGAAAGTTTGTTTAGTTTTTTTAAGCTGTTAATGTTTGTCACATCTTTAGTGTTTTTGCTTTGCCATCATCTATCTATTTATTATCTATCTATTCCCCCCTACTTCATTATATATCTGTATATTTCTTTGTCTGGTGCAGTTTCTTCAGGAGCAATGGCCTGTAGAAAAACAGCAGAATGTTTTTTACTGAGGTAGCCTTTTTTGCCACCACTGTGAAAGCTTGTTTAGAGCTCCTTATTCTGTTGATGTTTGTCACAGCTTCAGTATTTGTGATTTTTACTTTCTACTTGTCTACTTTAACCCGTAGAACATCTATGTCTGTGTTTTTTTGCTTTGTTTTTTCCTTGTCTATATCTTGTCTATATGTTTATCTCTGTCTATGTATCTCTATTTTCTCTCTATTTCTCTATGTATTAACTATATTTTCTCTCTATCAAATGGTGCAGTTTTTTTTCCCAAGATCATCAGCTATCTATCATTTATAATCTCTCTCTCTCACTTGCTCTCTCTCTCTATATATGTCTTTCATCTGGAGAGTTTATTTTTGAAATTTTTTGAAATCTTTTTGAAATCTTTTAATTGAGCTAGTTTCTAGCTGCATTAAGCTGCATCCTAACTCTAAGAAAACAATGCCGTTCCAGTCATAGAAGTTAATTTTTATCAGAGAATAGAAATCTATGTGATTTTTGCTTTGCCATGCAGGAGAAATAGAGAATTAGTTCTAAAAAGTCAAATCCATGTGTCTGTGTCTTTGAAAGTTATAAAATCCATAAAACAGAACCAGTGAAGTGTAAAGGCACTTTACAGAATGAATGATGTTAAAAATAATGTCTCTGATTTACCAGTTTAACATTACAAAATAGTTAAGTTAGACAAAACAGACAAAACAGACAAAACAGATATTTTTTAGATCCAGATAACTATTTTGTGAATTTCTGTCAGTCAAATTAGTGAACCAATGAGATGCAAGCATACTTCTTAACCAATAACAAGCACTCTTTAACTGAAGTCCATTTATCTATTAATTCACCTTTCAAATAGCAACAGTTATTTGGCCAATAATATTAGGTTTCACTTTTTTTTTCTGATCCTGCAGCTTCTTGCCATGTTTCCACTCCCCTGAGGTTGCCATTTTCTAGCACATGCTCTCCAGAATGGATCCTAGGGGTATTAATGTGAAGCTATTAGCTGACAGCATTTTGAACCTTTCAAAAATAGTTGAGAATTGGTCCTCTACAAGCTCCAACACTGGGGTAAGTCTGACAGTGATTCTATTCATCTCTCTAGTGGTGTATACCAACATATGGGTATCTTGCTGTAAGGTGTACATCTTAAAATTTGCACAACTTGCTTTTTTCAGACTTGTTTAGCTTGTTTTTTATAATTGGGAAATTTTACTGTCATCATTACATTTGCATATTCCAGCTTTTATTTGAATTATTGTTCAATAGCAGTTGCAGAATTTAAATTTGTTTTTTGATTCTTGTCTCCCCATTTAAACTGCATTTTATCTTAACTCAAACAGTACAATTCCAATTCTTAATTTATATTAGCTCTAAAAGCACTGCAGATTCTTTTATAGGGGGTTGTTAATGCTTGAGCTTAAGTTTATGTGATTATTCTCTGCATCTCTCTCTCTATATATATATATTCCCAAATCCAAGGTGCACACCGTTTAGGTTTTTTCCCGGGTGCCATGATAAAGAATATGTAGAATATGTAGACCATAAAGCAGGCACTCACAGGGAGTATATATATATATATATATATATTTATAAATCTTTATGTATATATATATATATATATATATATATATATATATATATATATATATATATATTACTTTCTATTCATTCTACAAATATATTACTTTCTATTCCTGATCTTTCAATTCAGCTTCGTTCCTTTTCATATTCCAGTCTATTATTCAAACTAGTGCATGGTTGCTAGGGGAATTTGCACCCTAGCAACCGAATTGCTTAAAATGCAAATTGCAGAGCTGCTGAATAAAAAGTTAAATAACTCAAAAACCACAAATAATAAAAAATAAAAACAAATTACAAATTGTCTCAGAATAACACTCTACATCATATTAAAAGTTATCTCAAAGTTGAAGAAGCACACCTTTAATGCTTAAGTCTGTGTGATTTTTTTATTCGTTTTCTGCATCTATCTGTCTATCTATCATCTATATATCTATCCAGTGGAGAATTTATTTTCAAGCTATTTTAATTGAGCTTATCAAACATTGCAGTTTCAGTTTTATTTAATTATTGTTAGAACTCCAGTCTGTGATTTTTGCATTGGCATATACGTACAATAGAGAACTTGATTGAAAGTCACTGCTAGCTTTTGCCTATCACCTTGCCCATCTATTTTCTGTCTCTGTTTCTTTGTCAGTCCTTGTTTTTTCTTTTTTATCTTTTTAACTAGCTACCAAGTTTTAATTGACCTTGTTTCTTGTCTCAGCATTTAGCTTAATGGAAAACTATTGCAAAAATTAAAACTGTATATGTGCTTTATCTTCTCGAAATTAGAAACCATACATATAATCAATTAAAATTATGTCTGTGTGTGTGTGTGTGTGTTGCTTGGTTTTATGCCGTTTGCCTAGAAGATGAATTGGATCTCACTCTTTCAAAATAACTATATCTCTCTATAGGATTTATACTGGAGTGTGGTATTGTGCTAGTTTTTGTTTGTACTGGTGTTGGTTATGTTATTTAACTATAATTCAGTTTCTAGGCAAAATAAAACAATTAAAAGATGTATTAGACCTGTTAATTAAAATCTGTCCCAAATGCCTGCATGAAGAGAGATTGCTAAATGGGGGATACTGAAAAGTTACTTTAATATTTCAGAAACAGTACATAATTTTTGATTTTTTTTTACTTCCATGATATGAAGCTTATAAAAAAGTTTATTTGCACAAAAGTTCCTTTTTAACACAGACATTTATAAGTATACACATTTTTGAGGAATTTAAAGTCATATTTATCAAACAATCATTACAATATTTATCAAGTGGTGGTCTATTGAAATGTTTAGTTAATTTTCATCTACTAAATATTCATCAGCTAAATTTTACTTCTTTATACCCAATGCTTGATCAGTCAAAAGAGGAAAAAAGGTTTTAAAGGAGTAAAACTTGCTGTATATGACACCCACAACCTGACCTGATTAAAGTCTGTAAGGCTGCTGCACACACTTTAATAGAGATAGTGCCCTGGTGCTAACAGTAGTATTATATAGAATTTGTGAAAAATGCTGTTGCACTCTAGGGACTTTTGCAGTAAAACAAACTTTATTAGAATCGACGTTTTGACCCTCAATGGGGTGTAAAAATGTTGATTCTAATAATAGAGTCCAACAGCATTTTCCACAAATGTGTATATATATATATATATATATATATTTATATATACACACACACACACACACACAAATGAGCATTCACACATTTTGCAGTACAATTTCAAGTTTCTTTCTCTTGTGTGCTGATTCCAAAGCAACCTTTAATCATAATGTATTACACTCTAAATACAACTAGTTATTTAAGGCGTAATTATAGCAGATGCATGTTAGATTTAACCAATAGGTATTGTGAACCGTTAGCGTACACGTTAAAGGGGTGGTTCACCTTTAAGTTAACTTTTAGTATGTCATAAAATGGCCAATTCTAAGCAACTTTTAATTTGGTTTTGATTATATATTTTTTATAGTTTTATAGTTATTTGCCTTTTTATTCTGACTCTTTGCAGCTTTCAAATGGGCGTCGCTGACCCCTTTTAAAAGCAAATACTCTGTAAGGCTACACATTAATTGTTATTGCTACGTTTTATTACTCATATTTCTATTCAGGTCCTCTCCTATTCATATTCCAGTCTCTTATTCAAATCAGTACATGGTTGCTAGGGTAATTTGGACCCTAGCAACCAGTTTGCTGAAACTGCAAACTGGAGATCTGCTGAATAAAAACTAAATAAGTTAAAAACCACAAATAATAAAAGATGAAAACCAATTGCAAATTGTCTCAGAATATCACTCTCTACATCATACTAAAAGTTATATCAATGGTGAAAAACCCCTTTAATACTTAGTACTAATTCTACTGAAAGGCTGCTGTCCCCTTTCTGACCCTGAGAAATGGAGTGAATGTGAAATAGAAACATTTTCAAGTGGGGGAGAGGTAGTAATGTGCATGTGCCTAGAACCTGATCACTGTGCCAGCAATATCTGTATATAATACATAAAAGCCATGAATATCCTGTAAATTATATCCTTATAAACGGTGAGTAGTGATGTCATCAGTTATAAACGGTGAGTAGTGATGTAATTTCTGTCACATGACTCACTAAAATTTGTGTATTATAATTAATAAAGTACCCCCAGTTGTAAAATATGAGGATATTATAAGTTACCTCGGAGTTCCATGACCTGTATAAAAACACTCGGCCTTCGGCCTCGTGTTTTTATATGGTCATGAAACTCCTCGGTAACTTATAATATCCTTATATTTTACAAAAGGGGGTACTTTATTCACTATATATACCTTGTCTATATCTTATTTCTCAGCCATGTGTCCTCACTCATAGCAGATTAGTAGTTTAGTTTAGTATCTTAGATCACCCACAGCATTTATCCTTCAATAAATGATCATGCTCTATTCAGGCACACTGTGCAGATGAAAGAGGCAAATGCATTTTTGGTTTAACCTACAGTTAACCTTGAAAGTTATTTTACACAGTATTCTGTGTAACGGTTAATAAAGTGACACGTAGAATAATTGTTGTCCCCTTTCTGACCCTTAGCATTGAAAGGTAAAATGAAATTGTTACATTCAGTAGGGAGAGTAGCATCAATGTGCATGCTCCTAGAACTAACTCTGTTCATTTGGTCCTTGTTGTACTAGATTGCTGTGCCAGCAGTATCTCACTGATATGAAGCACCTTGAATATACCATATTCTTTAGTCATGTGTCAAGACTCTGACAGCAGATTAGTAGGTTAGGTACCTATGTGAGACCAAAGTTAGACAGATGCCACAGGGAGCTGATTCTCAGCCTGCAGAAAACCTGCTGAACAAGAATCAGACCTAAACTAGTGCCAGATTCCTTCCTTGCCCACAGCCTGAACCACTGGGTTAATGTGGGTGCAGGCACAGGTGGGAGATTTTGGTGCCGAAATGCATAGATGGAATTTGATTTTTTTGTTTGGAGAGGCTAAAGTTGGCTGTATACAAGGCAATATATTAAACGTAAGATTTGCACCAGTATGATAACCTGTAACTATCTCTACAATTCCCACCAACTTCAGTACAAAGTTCAGTCGGAACTGTATTTTTCAGGAATACCTTTCAATATTCCAACACTGAAATCACTATATCCTTGACAGAAAATATGTTTAGGTGCTTTATTGCTCACTGACATAGTAACACAGTAATTTAGGTTGAATAAATACATTTACCCATCAAGTTCAACCTTTGAAACCAACCTGCTAATTCATCCAAAGAATATAGTGAAAGGCAGTGGACACTTATTAAATACAGTGATAGAGTAATGATACCCCAGCACAGTGGGTACTGATACCAGTCACTTTCATTTACAATGCCCCCCTGAACATTGGGTAACATCAATTCCATGCCAGTTTCATGTATTATGCCCCGACTCCCCAGAAAATGTAGGATAAATTCAATGCTAATTCTATGCTTATCTATAATAAGTAACACACTAAATAAGAGAATAAAATCATTACAAATTTAATGTACAATACCCAGAACACAAATAACAGAATAAATGCTTGTTTTTTATCGCCTGTAATACTTAAGAACCAAAGTTTAATCCACAGAGTGTACATCTACTTAAAACATTTCTGGTTACAGCAAGGCAAAGGGTTAATGCTGTTAAGGTGAGAGATGCTGCAAAGTTTTCAGCACTGAGGGACTGTCTAAAGTATTTGTTTGATTAAGACAATTCTTTACTGCAGTTCTTATAGAACTGTTTGGGTGGAAGGTGATGCTAATTATCCCCAGTGTCAGCTGCAGAAAAACTTCAGAGACAGGAATTCCTGCACTTTCCCGCTCCCTAATATCGATCTCCCTTGATGCTGCTGGTTCAAGCCCTGGTACTGCCATGCAGGCATTTGATTGGCTGCAGAATGGGTCAAACATTAACCTCTAGCCAATCCAAGTCCAGTGATACCAGGACTCTCATGGCAAAACATGAAGCATCTAAGCTTTTATTAGTCAAAAAATATACGCAGAGGTGAGAGGACATACACCACCCCTTGCAGGTTTCGCACTATAAAGTCAGGGTTAGGGAGTAGGGCATTTATTTATTTATTTATTTTTTTAAGGTGTCAAAATACAAACTCTTGCATTTTGGTGCTGAAATTCAATGCACATACATCCAGTTAGCTGATGAAGTGGTTCAAGGGTGCAAAGGGCTATACAGAGGTCTATAGAGATAATAGCACTGCATTTATATTATTATGCTTGCTTTGTTTTTCTCTTGCTGTGATGGGTTTTTAAGTCTTAAATGGGTTGTTCAGCGTGATATTCTGAGACAATTTGCAATTGGATTTAATTGTTTATTATTTGTTATTTTTTAGTTATTTAGCTTTTTATTCAGCAACTCTTTGGTTTGCAATTTAAGCAAAATATTGGGTATTATAGTTTTACATTAACCTTGGTAGCAGGCAAATTGTTAAACAAAAATTACATTGCCCAACATGCAGTGGGAGAGGGAGGCAGGAACATTAAAGGAGAATTCAACCTGTGGGAAAAAAAGTTTTTTTCCCCCACAGGTTGAATTCTCCTTTTTAATCCATATCTTGCCTAGTTTTTACTTAAAGGGGTGGTTCACCTTTAAGGTAACTTTTAGTATGTTATAGAGTGGCCAACTCTAAGCAACTTTTCAATTGGTCTTCATTATTTATTTTTTATAGTTTTCTGACTCTTTCCAGCTTTCAAATGGGCGTTGATGACTCCTACTAAAAAACAAATGCTCTGTAAGGCTACAAATGTATTGTTATAGCTTTTTATTACTCATCTTTCTACTCAGGTCTCTCCTATTTATATTCCAGTCTCTTGTTCAAATCATTGCATGGTTGCTAGGGTAATTTGGACCGTAGTTACCAGACTGCTTAAATTGCAAACTGAAGAGCTGCTAAATAAAAAGCTAAATAACTCAAAAACCACAAATAATAAAAAAAAGAAAACCAATTGCAAATGACTCAGAATATTACTCTCCACATCATTCTAAAAGTTATCTCAAAGTTGAACAACCCCTTTAAACCCAGAAACCCAGAAGGCCCAGGACAACTGTCCCCCCATTGCCAGCTCTGTATGTAAATATATATATATCCCTATGTACAGTGAATCAAACTTTTAATTGATTAATATTTGGGTCCACATTAGGACGCCTTGTACATGAACTGTGGGTCCTTTTGCTATATATATTTAACATTTTTTTTAGCCTCTAGGGTCACATCATTTAACAAAACAAGGACACCGCAATTCTGCTACTGAACAGGTATGTTTATGTTACAATATGTGAACACAAAACATTTATTTGTATTTCCCATAGAAAAAATAAAAGTAGGCCCGAACTGTCAATGCAGACGTATGGGTTATGTCCAGGTTCACCTTGGAGGCAGAACAGAAGAATTGGTTTCTTGGCCCCTCCCTCAGGATATATAGGCTGGCTCCACCTCTTTTCCCCAGTTCTGTTGTAAAACTTGGTGAGGTGATGAAGAGACAGCAAGATATGAAGGAAGGTCAATAGACACAAGTAGGAATTATAGAGATAGAGAGACAGAGTAGAGAGTCCTGACACCCATACTAAAATCAGCCTGGGTGGGCCTACTAGAAAAGAATTTATTAGGAGTATAAATCCCTTTTTCTCTAGTCGGCCCTCTTGTGAAGTGTATTCTGTAGCCCTCTTTGATAATCTGGAGTACCCAACTGTCCAGAACATGTGTTTCCCAGCAGGATAGGAAGGTGGACAGGCGCCCTCCTACTATGGGTAATTGTTGGAGGCAGTCAGGCTGAAGTGGCTTTAGGGGTGGTAGGCTTTCTGTGTCTACCCTGTTGCTGCCACTGTTGTTTATTGGGCCTTGCCCCGTCTTGTGTTACTGGTAAGAAAGTAAGGGGAACAAAAGGAACAAAAATTGCGGTTGGGAGTAGACCATGTGTGTCTACCAGTAGATCTGTTGGCATTAGGGCTTAATTGGTCTTGACACCCTTTTTTTCCTGTTGGAAGGAAGGTGCTCTTTCCACCCGTAACTTCAGTGATAATTTGTTTGAGATCTGGTCCAAACAAAGCAGCTTGTTTTTAGAAGCTGTGTCCCCTGACCACTGGCGAAGGCATAGGGCCCTTCGAGCCATCACCGAATTGGCTGAAGACTTTGCCGCCAGGCGGACGATTTCAAGGGCTGAATCTGCTACGAAGGACAGGGTAGTATCTAGTCTACTGATGTGCCTGTCTAAATCCTGAGCTGAAGCCGGTGGATTTTCAGCTCTCTCTTGTGCCCATTGTTTAGCTGTGCGGGCCAGGCCTGCTGCTGCTGGTCTGAGAATAGCTGCCATTTGAGTGTAAGCTCTTTTTAGGGAAGACTCTGATTTCCTGTCCATAGGATCTCTAAAGGCCGCTTCTTCGGTTGGCAAGTTAGTTTGTTTAGAAACACTATAAATAGCTAATCAATCTTTGGTGGTTTATCCTAAACTTTGCACTGTTCCTCTGGAACTGGATAAGTATCATAAAATCTTTTATTCAAGGTAAATCGCCGGTCTGGTTGTGACCATTCAGTGTCAATAGTTTGGGTGATTGACTTGAATATGGTGAATGACCGGGATTTATTTTGGTGTACACCTAGGACCCTATCGACTTTTGAGAAAGCCGTGGCTTCATCTTTTATCTCTAATGTCTCCATCATCTCTCTAAGGAGCTTCCTGGAAATATCTGGTTTGGCAAATGTAGGTTGCTCTGATTCTGAATCACTGATTGAGTCAGAAGTCACCCCCTCTGATTCTGGTAACATTGAATCATGAAAGGAAATGGCATCAACATTAGATGAGGGGCCTTCCTCACTATCAGACATGTCAGGTGGAAGGTATTGAGCCTTACGTTTGGTGGCTCTTTGTGGTATGGTAGGAGGATGGAACACTGTCTTTATCTACTCTTAAGAAGTCTCCTACCTGAGGAGGGAGTTGTGGTATTACATGAGAAACTGGTTGCATAGTTATTGGATCATTAGAAATGGACTCCTCATTTCCTTGTAGCTCCAGTATGGCTGAGTTAGTGTCAAGATTAATATCCTGTGGAAATAGGGTTGGTGGCTCAAGAGGCTTACAGTCAGTGCAGTATAAAGATTCTGACTTTCTCAGAGTATGCCTAAATTTTCTGCATTTAACCAATTTTGCTGGCTTCTTAGTTGATTTCTTTACAGAGTTTGCAGCCTGCATGTCGACTCTTAAGTTCCTAAGCGAGTCTGCTCTTTCCATAGTAGAGGTAGCAATTGTATAGTTGCACAGTTTTGGTGTAATAAAGGCTGTGTGTAAACGCCTTGCACGCTGGCCATGAGAGCTCAGTGTGCTGACTGCTCCTGTTGTGATGCGCAACTAGAAATGGTGCTGCGCTATGATGTAATGACTTTGCGTAACGTTGCGTTCCGTCTTTCACGCCAAAACAGAAGCGGTCACCTAAAAGGAAGATGGTGGATTCTGGTTGCACAGAGCGCGCTTACCAGACATAGTGCCTTGCGCTGTATTGGAAAGTTCGCCACACTGAATGAGCGATTCTGCTTACCTAGGGACACAGCACTTTAGTAATAAAGGCTCTGGATACCGTGAACAGACTCAAAGTAGCTCTCCATGCTGCCCATGGGGATTAACCCCATGTGTACCTGAGACAATTCTCACTGGGCTCTGTGGTAGCACTGCATACCTAGCCCTGGGGAGTAATAATTAGTCTGATCTACTCCACCTACTGTTAATTGCCAGTAAGGAGGAAGAATCCTGACACAATGGGAGACAGCTCTGCATGCCTCCATAATGTGTGTATAAGGCTGTCCACTAACTGCAAAATGCCAGCCAGGAGGGATCAGCTTGAATCGGTGGGAGACAGAACTGCATGCCTCCATATCAAATGTTGTAAAAAAATATAAATAAATAAAACTAGAAGAAGAATTTCTGTCCTTCACCTCCAAGACAGGACAAAGAACTGGGGAACAGAGGTGGAGCCAGCCTATATATCCTGAGGGAGGGGCCAAGAAACCAATTCTTCTGTCCTGCCTCCAGAGGTGAACCTGGACATAACCCATACGTCTGCACTGACAGGAGGGCCGACTAGAGAAATATATATATATGTGTGTGTGTGTGTATATACCACAATGAAAAGACTGCACCAGTCAGGTCTTGAAAAAAAGTGAAAAACATTTTTTTTCAACATTTCGGTTCCTCACTTGAGCTGTCCAGCCTAAACGTTGCAAAAAAATTTTTTCACACACACAGACACACTCTCTCTCTATATAACTTTTACAATTCACTTATAACAACTTCACTTATTGGCTAACTGTGATCTCGTGTATAGGGTCTGCCAACAAAACAAATCAAAATTAATTTAGGCATACATGTCTGGCCTGCACTGTATCTGTCACACACATGTATAGTTATCTTTAAATTGTTCTATTCATTACAATAAACAGCACAAACTAAAGAGCAGAGGTGAGACTCCACTTCTTTTCTGGCTGATCAACAGATATTGTCTAACAGTAAGCTTGATTGGCAGGTGACACCTTCTCCTCTCTTCCTATCTGTGACTAAATGGTCCATATTAAAACTCCATATTAAAAGTCTAATTGTGGGTCAGTCCAAGACTGATAGAAATTAAAACAATCTAGTGCTAAGGGAAGTTGGAGTTAGTAAGCAAACATTAGTGCAGTATAAAATCAGGAACTGCTTAGGGCATTTTATGAACACTTGGCAAATTGGCAACTGGGCAGTAGCCAATGATGACAAATCAGACGTGCATTTATTTTTCTATCTGAAGCTGGCTGAGAATGGCTTATCACTGAGTGGTTGCAAATTTAACCAGTGTTTATAAATGAGCACCATATTTTCTGCTTAAGTAATGTGTAAGTAATGATTTTTCTCTGCAGATGATTATTACTTTGAATGGATTTGATGATGTTTTTTCGCTCCAAAACTTTTTATTTGTGAAACTTGAAAAATTTGAAAAAAAAAAATAGATATGTGAAAATTTAATATTTGGTGCAGATTTAATTAGATTTCTTCTCGTAACCACCAGAAAATAGCCCCTTAATAAAATAACTTTTTTTTTTTTTTAGACATTTCAACTTCCAACAAAACCCAGCCAAGTTAATTCTACTATTAATCAGGTATGTGTGTATTTGAATACCAACAAAATGTTAATTTCCCCACTGTCAAAAAATATACATACCCATTAGCTAAATATTTTTTACAGGAATACAAAATATACACTATTTAAAGAACCTGTTGGTTGAAAACTATGGCAAAGTCTTTAAGTTAGGCTAACCAGATCACTTGAAAATTCAGCAACATGTCTAGAAAATCCAGCTTCACTGACTGTAGTTTAATTTGAATGAGCAGTGCAGCCCTGCAACATGCAAATTCAAAAGTACTGAAGTGTCCAAAAATGCACTGCCCACTTGGTTCAAGATAATAGTGCAACTTTCCTCATACAGGTCACCACTTTCCTGATATGAATACTTTACGTAAAAGAGAAATGAGGAGAGCACTCAGTAAGCATGAAAATGCTGTGGTTACTTGTTTAATGCCAACCACCCAGGGCCGGCCTTAGGCCAATTGGACCAATTGGGCCCCGCACCTCTGGGGGCCCCGCACTGCCCCTTTCCTTTCTATTTTGTGCCTGTATGCCCTTATTTTCCTAAATACTTGCTGTGTCAGTAGCCAGCAACACTTTGTCTAGGGGCCCCGCCAACATGGTCCCAATTGGGCCCCACATTTGATAGGACCAGCCCTGCAACCACCAATATAATATGTGTACTGGTGGTTACTTAAACAAGTAAAAACAGCACTTTCATGCTTACTGAGTGCTCTCCTCATTTCTCTTTTACTAAAAGTGATCTGGTAAATTGTTATGCTTTATAAATAAATCACTATAATCTCACGATACTCAGGGCCACCATCAGAAATTATTGAGCCCCATACAAGTTATTCATCAGGGGCTCCCCCTGAACACAAGCACATAGTACCAAAGGTTTTGGCCATGCCCCTTGTATGCAATACACAAATGATTAGCTAACAGTTACCTAGGTAGATTTTGCTTGCATAAAAGTATGAACTTCACAAATGTTTTTTTTTTTTTAACTATGACAACTATGATACAAACTGATACTAATATTAAAGTGGTTGTTCACCTTCCAAACATTTTTTTCAGTTCAGTTGTTTTCGGATTGTTCAATTTAGAACAGTTTGTAGGGTCGGCGACCCCCCCTCCCAGAGCTGCTTTAGAACGTGAAAAATTACACCTTAAACTTCAGAAAAACAGTGACACATACAAAAAAGAAAGTAATTGGAAAAAGTCATTATTTCTGGTGATCTCTCTGAAAACAACTAGTTGTTTGAAGGTGAACGACCCCTTTAATTGCCATGCGTCCTATTGGTTTATGCCATTAGCCCTATGCTACTTTAGCCTAATAAGTAGCATTTCAAATGAATATAAAAAAATCTGTTTTCTCTTTTGAGAAACGGATTTCAGTGCAGAATTCTGCTGGAGTAGCACTATTAACTGATTCATTTTGGAAAAAAATTCTTTTTCCCATGACAGCATCCCTTTAAGCAATATGGCTTGCAGTTTGGCTATGGTTTTTTCCGCACCTTATAACTATTGTTAAATGAAACTGGTGAAGTGATTTCCTTTGTGCGATACCTAATAATGTTAACCTATACGGTTTATGGCAACTCTTTTCTCTACTTTCTCTCCCTTTGCTCCTCCAAATTTCTATTACTTTCGATTACTATTTTATTTTATTTGTGTTTGCTTACTTTGTGAAAATAAATAAAAACATTTGTTTATAAAAAAAAAGTTACATATCCTTGCTCTCTCTTTCTCTGTTGGATAACGGGTTTGTTAATATCTGTTTTTTTTTTTTTTTTTTTAGATGGAACCTATTTTGAAATCCTAGATTGTAAACAACTTGCAGACGAAGAGGTTGCATTTATAAAAAAACTGAAACCCAGCCACATCCTCGCATTTGCCACGGGAAGTGGAAATATACCCGCTCTAGGATTTTCTCCAAGGCCACGAATATCGTTCATTCATGATGAGGATCGTGTTTATCCAATTGCACACACATGCAACAATGAGCTTCAGTTGTTTGTCAATGCCAAAACAACCAAGGATAATAATTTTTTATATTTCTTATTGACTGCTCTTATGAATGGGGCAGTATTTAGCACTGTCTAATTAAAAATTTAAAGCACAGTCATTGGTCTGTAGCCTATCAAGCAATTGTATCCCATTCAGAACTGTTAAAAAGAAATATGAAAAATTATTATCTTTTGTTGTATATTTTCTGTTCATTTAAGGAGGAACTATCATGAATTCTGAATAGATAAAAAATAGTTTATGTAAAAGGGACTTAATTTTCTACCATTGTGAAGATAACAGATGAAGATCACTGCATCAAGAGCAGCATTCCTTCCTCACTTCTGGCAAGCTGCCAAAATCATTGTTTCTCCAAGTTATTTAACCAGTAGTAGTGCTTATGCTAACAAATACTGTCTCTTTTTTTCATCCATTCCTCGTGAAGTCATCAGTAAGTGCTGTATGTGTTATAATCATTGTGCAAGGCACAGTGCTGCCGTGCATTCAAGGGAGTGTGCATGAGAATGTAAACACAGGAATATTGTTTACAGCACAGTGGGGTCTTCTTTTCACTATGCCCTACACAATATTAATAAGATATACAGCCTTTACTATTGACTTTACATGGATTCTCTGCAAAGCATGGCTGAAAAAAGAGACAGGGTTTGTTAGTACAAGCACTCCAATTATTAGAAGAGTAATAGAGTGTGCAACAATGATTTTGACAGCCTGCCAGAAGTGAGGAAGGAACATTGCAGAAAGCTATGAATTCAGTGAGCTTCACAACAATACAAAATTAAAAAACATGTTTAAGGAATGATTTCTTTTTACAGAAACTATTAAGGTAAATGGTCCATGGGGGAGTTTAATCACCAGCCATAAATCTCTGCTTCTGCAGGTGACTAATTTCCTCCAAATGCTTTCCCACTTGTAATAAAGTAAATCGCTGGTGGTCAAACCAAGAGTCGCTTTGGTCTTGCGACTTTAGAAGACTAAAGGAACACATGCTTCAGTCATCGATTCACCATGCTGTTGGTTAGCATTTGTAGGAGATTAGTTGCCTGCAGAGATTCATTACTAGTGATTAAACTCCTTGTGGGCCATTCGGTTATACTTGGCACTAAAAATTCATAATAGTTCCCCTTTAATGTTTAGTGTGTGTCACAGGCAGTTTTCATTGTTTCTACACTGCAAGAAAATGGTTGTTTTTTTTATATTTGCTTGCACTTCAAGAAATACTGTACACTTGTTTTTCATATTTGCGTGCACTGCAAGAAATAAACTTGTGTGTGTTCATATTTACTTGCACTGCAAGAAATACACTTGTTGTTTCACATTTGCTTAAACTTGTTTTTTCATAGTTACTTGCACTGCAAGAAATAAACTTTTGTGTTTTTATATTGCTTGCACTGCAAGAAATATACTTGTTTTTTCATATTTGCTTGAACTACAAAAAATACTCGTCTTTTTATAGTTTCTTACCCTAAACAGATATGACAGCATCTTAGTCAGTTATACATTTCAGTGTTACATAGGTCAATATGTCAAATCAAGGCATTTACTATAGAATATCTTATTCATGATTAAAGGCTTCCAACCATTACACATTTTCAGAGTTGTAAGAAAACTAAGATGCTAAGAAAAAACAATTAATGAACATATTACTAATATATTTTGTGTCTTGTTTTTTTGCTACCTGGGGGGCAGTGGTGGCCTAAGGGTTGGGGGGATTTCAAAGTTTGAGATGCTGGTATGGGCAGGTGTTTTGATATCCAGGAAGACCACACCTAATCAATTTTTTGGGGCAACCTCTCTGTAGGTATTGTATGAACTGATTAATTGGTATGAACTGATTCCCTTCTTTTGGACAGGATGGTTTGACTTCCACTTCATGGCGATGAGCTTTGACTGTATAAAGAGAGGGTTGAGGAGGGTGGCTTATGTTACTTGATTCAGTGACAACGTTTTGGGAGTAACCAGAAAAATAAGTGCTAATTAAGCCCAATTTCTCCTGTCACTTTTGTTCAGAACCTCTTGATGGTAGGGCAGACAGGAGCATGAAATCTACTGGAGAATGAGAACATTTGGAACAGAAATCAGGACTATTAGACTTTATCGTATTAAATCTGTATGGGTTTAAGTTCTATGTAGGTAGCACATTTGTATAATTTTGTCCCTAAAGCTAATTAAGGGAGTGGTTCTTCATTAGATTAACTTTTAGTATATTATAGAATGGCTAATTCTAAGCAACTGGATTATTTTTTAAAGTTTTTGAGTTATTTGCCTTCTTCTGACAACAAATGTTGTATGAGGCTACAAATAAGCTACTTTAAATGACTCATCTTTCTATTCTGGTCCTTTCCTATTCATATTCCAGGCTCTCATTCAAATCAATGTATGGTTGCTAGAGTAACTGAGACCCTAGCAACCAGAGTGCTGAAATAGAAAACCGGATAGTTGCTGAATAAAAAGATTAGGGGCTGATTCACTAACTTCGAGTGAAGGATTCGAAGTAAAAAAACTTCGAATTTTGAAGGTTTTTTTGGGCTACTTCGACCTTCGACTATGACTTCGAATCAAAGGATTCGGAGTAAAAATCTTTGACTATTCGACCATTCGATAGTCGAAGTACTGTCTCTTTAAAAAAAACTTCGACCCCCTAGTTTGGCATCTAAAAGCTACCGAAGTCAATGTTAGCCTATGGGGAAGGTCCCCATAGGCTTGGCTAACTTTTTTTGTTCGAAGGATATTCCTTCGATCGTTGGATTTGAATCCTTCGAATCTTTCGGTTCGAAGGTTTTAATCGTTCCATCAAAGGAATTATCCTTCGATCAAACTATCTGCGCTAAATCCTTTGACTTCGATGTTCGAAGTCGAAGGATTTCAATTCCTAGTCAAATATCAAGGGTTAATTAACCCTCGATATTCGACCCTTAGTGAATCAGCCCCTAAATAACTCAAAAACCACAAATAATAATAAAACCAATTGCAAATCATTTCAGAATATCCCACTCTACATCATAATAAAAGTCAATTTAAAGTTGAGCAACTCCTTTAACATATCATTATGTGTTTCTAGGATGTAATTCCACAGTTCTTAGGTAAGATGGGGATGTCCTGTGACATTTTTAACTGTATCCCTTGGCCTGTTCAGGTGAGGTATCAATGTGAGTGTGGCCAAAACTGAAAGAGCCTGAAGAACATAGTATTGGGTAAGTTAAATGTGTCTTTCAGATTCTCAAAGGTGAACTCATTTCCTTGGACTATGACATGCTCCAGGTGTTTTATATTGCACTGAGCTTGTATTTTGTGGTCAGGTATAGAGCATAATGAGTGAGCTGTGGGTTATGCCAAAGGGGTATGTTACCAGAGTACTGTGATTCCACCCTAACATGAAAAGCACACAAAAGGAAATATAGACAGACTGCTATAGGGAAATTTGTGTCTGTTAGAATACACAGAAAATGCTTTAGGACAATCAACAAATCTATAAACTTGGAAGCAAGTTTTGGTTGTATAAAAACCAGATGTACTGCCAAACAGAGTCTCAATGTAGGTTGACAATCCACATAGGGGCTATTAATGGCCAATCACAGCACTTATTTGGCACTCCAAAAACATTTTTCTTGCTTGTGTTGCTCCCCAACTCCTTTTTCTTCTGAATGTTGTTCACTGGTTCAAAGGGTTGGGGATCCCTGCCATAGGCAGAGGGTGATATTTTTGTTTGGGAAGGCTATACCGTCCACTGCTTGTTTCATACTCAAAACACACAAAAAAGTACATACAAGAGTCATTCATGGACAGTGGGCAAGTTTGCACCTGGGCTGCAATCCATATCAACCAATCTGTGATTAGCAATTTTATCTATCTTCAGGTTCAACACTGAAAGCAAAACTTCATTGCTATGGGTTACTGCCCAGGTGCACATGTGCCCACTGTTTATAAATAAGCAAGTGTCACCTTTATGCGTCATTATGCACCCCAGAATAAATGCAGTGCAAATTAAATGCATTATTAATTATATGTAAATATGTTAAAAAAATTATGTATTACCAAATACAGGTATGGTACCTAATATCCATAATCCTCGGGACCTGAGGTATTCTAGATAACGGAACTTAACGTAATTTGGATCTTCGAAAATCATGTAAACATTAAATAAAGCCAATAGGTTGGTTTTGCTTCCAATAAGGATTAATTATATCTTAGTTGGGATCAAGTACAAGCTACTGTTTTATTATTACACAGATAAAGGAAAATCATTTTTAAAAATTTGGATTATTTGTTTATAATGGGAGATGCAATCTCTATGGGAGATTGCTTTTCCATATTTCAGGGCTTTATGGATAACGGGTTTCTGGATAACGGATCCCATACCTTTGAGAATAATTTCAACTGAACATATTACTTTAGGTTGAACAGTAATGAATCGTACAGAGTAGTCAGCACAGCTTCCTGGCTTTTTTTTGATTTGTGGTGCAGGTTTCCCCAGTGGCCACTTTTCCACAGGTATAACTTTTGGTTGAAAGATGAAACAGCACCACTCCTTTGTAAAATAAAAAGGAGTGGTGCTGTTTCATCTTGCAACTGAACAGTAATGAATGAAATCCTGGAAATGTAGTGTAATAAAATCTTGCTTCATGTAGACTAGTGCTTTAGCCAAGTTTAGAGGTTCTAAAATAACCCAGATTTTAACTACATTTAATCAGGGACTCATAAAGATATTAACATACGCAAACACAGATTAAGACACAGGTACAGAAATTCTGATATAAGTATAACCAGGCCTATTTAGACAGGAGCACACATAGAGATGCAGTAATACTGGGACAGGCAGTGAAAATGAACACACATATTTGGCAGGCACATAGATACACAACATATACACATTCTTAGGCAGCCCACAGACACTGGCATACACAGATGCAGACGATCAGAATCTTAGACAGGCCAACACTGATTCAGAAGAGATTTGTAGTTACACATCCAGTAAATAAACCAGGATCTCTCAAATATCCACACCTGATGCCCCAAGTTTCCCCAGGTGCAGCTTCTCTGTTCCTTCCTAAGAAGCTGAAGTTGTTAAAGACAGCCAGAAATCAAATGGACCAAGCTAAATAATTTGGCCAATGACTTATGAATAGCATCTCAACCTGATGATTTTATTGCAAACAGCTCACATTAATTATCATAAATATGTAATATACATACAGACACATGGGCTGCAGCAGCACTGACACTCACTTCTCATAACGTCTGAGCTGGCACAATTATCTGAATCTCACTGGAGTTCCCGCCTCCTCCTTTCTCTCTCTGCTCTTGCTCCCTCCACTATTTGAGATTGACAGTGGCACTCTCCAATCAACTTCATCCTGCCAGAATATACATGCTTCCTTAAAGGAGCAGCAGTCTTCACGGCATCCATCTTCCGGGTCCTCGGTAAGATGATTGGGAGATCAGCAATCTCTGTCAATTTTGGCACATGTACAGTTGTCGCAATCCGCAGGGCCGGATTTACATAGTGGTCACCCCTAGACCCACTGGCATTCATGGCTCCTGTCCCCTCCCCTTTATTCATGCAAATTTTCATCATCTGTACTGGAGCAATGGGATTGGCGCATGGGAAATTTAAAAAATGATTGTATCTCCAGCGCATCCCCAGTATTTTTGAACCGATGTGGGTTTGTTTGGTCAGCATGCCACCCCCCTAAAATCCTGCCGCCCTAGGCCCGGGCCTAGGTGGCCTTTCCACAAATCCGGGCCTGGCAAACCAGCAAATTGCTCCAATTGCGCATGCGCTGACATACCGAACTCCCAGTCAGTTTACGGAGGAGCCGTAAGATGGATGCCGTGAAGTCTGCTGCCAGAATCTGTGACAAGGGGTAAGTATAAGGCATGGGGCATTTCCCCAGGGGAAGTTAGCCTGGAGGAGGGAGGGGGGTCTACGTGGGGTGGGGTTATGGGATTTTTTCCTACAGGGTTTCCTTCTCCTTTAACTCTTGCTTAGAGAAGGTACAGCCGTTTTGGATGCAGGCTTATGGTTCTTGTTAGGATTTTATTTAAGGCACATACCCTATTTGGAAACCCTACCCTGCTGGTTTGGGAAGGCTAAGCCTCCCCAAGCCTTCATTATAATCCCATGGTTTACACTCATACAAACTGCTGGAGGGGCACCCATATTGTGTCCCTGTATGTAGCACAGTATGAACTGTTTATCTTAGGTTGGTCCTGATAGGTTTCCCTATATCCTGCTGTCTCCTGCCTTCCCTATACTCCCTGCTTGTGCCATACTTTGCCTGCCCTATGCTCCCTGTGTGTGTCATACTCTGCCTGCCCTATGTTCGATGTATTGATGTCACAAAAGGATATGTCAAGGTTCCGGTAGTGTGCTTCTTCTGCCGGTTTAAATAATGTTCCCCCTCAGACTTGTAGTAAAGCTCAACCAGTAATGTAGAGAAAACCAGCACTCACTAGCACGAAGTTTACATAAAAAAGACAAAAAATAATACCAATATAGTGTAGTATTTTGTAAAAATGTTAACACACCTTTTATTGTTTAAGCGAAGTAATGAACATAGGTAATTGTTATATGCGCACTTTTTACTAAGATCATTGTGAGTGTAATTTTAACTTATTGGCTAATAAAATATTTACACTATGTCAGTACCTTCTTATAGAGCTGCAAGATTTGGAGCAGATTGGTGAACCATCAGCCCAATAACTCTCCCAATGCATCTCAGACAAGATACGCAGTTCTTAATATGACTTAGAAAACTTGTTTCCCATATGAGTGATGAGTGATATTCCTGCAGTTAGCACCAAGTATTATGTTTTTGGTATGTTACCATTAATGTGGACATGGTCTTTAAAGTTCTTGTAGTTTCATGGGTGTGGTTTAAAAAGAGGGAGTGTAGGCCAAAAGGCCAGAACAATTCATGCCCTCTGTACCACAGAAGTTGGACAACACTGTGCTCCTGATAGCAAAAACTGCACTGGCCTGGGGCAACAGTGAGCAGCAATCCTCTTCCTCTCTCCCTCCTTCTTTCTTCACAATCCCACAGCCAATACATGCTTAGTAGAGTAAAAAAGCCATGCAAGTGGCACAAAAACAGAAGCAAGTCACACAGGTACCCAGTTTTCTGTTAACAAGAGCACTAAGCCAGGGTTTCAGGTAAATTATTACAATCCCTGGGGGTCCTTAATATTTTGGCAACCCCCCAGTGATTTGGGAGTGGCAATGATGGGGGGGTGCTGTTAAGGACCCCATGTCGTTAAGGACCCTTCCTTTAAAGACAACTGTACTTTGGGGATCTCAAGGTACAAAAATCTGTACAGCCAGATATTGAGTTTATATAGAAATGATTACCAAGGGGCATGTTTAAAGATTAATTTAAAAAAAATGACTACAACTTTTAATACATAAACCCATAAATATGCTGTACCCATAAGGGACTTAGGGGTAATGTTCTGTGCTGAAATCTCTGCACGATATTTTAGGTTTATCCCCCAACATTCTTCTTTACATAGTGATTTATGGGAAATTGGTTGTGCAGGGCTGTACTTAATGCTCTGTACCCCATTAATGTTTTTTTCAATCTAGGGGGGCATACCATGCAATCTCTGCCTCTGGCCCACTGCTACCTTAAAGCAGGCCTGACTCTATTAATATTTATTTATTTAGTTTTGCCTTGCACTAACCCCAAAAGAATTCACAGACATTCCAATAATATCTATATTAGAGAAGTGAATCAATAACTTTAGAAGACATTTTTAACTTAAAAGCTATCAGGTTATTTAAAGAACATGTAAAGTACAATTCACTTGGTTTATTCTACTGCACAAACAAAAAGCTGATTTAGGGCTGCCTGCAGAAATATATATAAGATGCTGGGGCAGTGCTTTTCCTTGGCAGGTGTTGGTTTCTCCTAACATAAACACTAACCCAAGGATAAACACACACAAACTATTTCACTTAGATGTACCTAACATGTTGATGCTTCACATGAAATGTGCTTTACATGCTCTTTGAGACAGGGGCTCATTTATCAACACTGGACACAATTGCCCATGCACCCATGGTTACCCATGGCAACCAATTGTTGCATTCATTGTCCTACCTGCAGCTGCCTGAATAAAGCCAGACACTGATTTGTTACTATGGGTTACTGCCCATGGGCAGATTTGCCCAGTGTTGATAAATGAGCTCCTGTGTGCTTAGCTATTGCATGCAGAAATGTATTATTTTTCAAAAAAAAGTTATGTATTTGTTTAGAAAATAGTAAATTCAGATAAAATCAGTATTTCATGAAAACTTCATATACTTTGAAGGTGAACTATTACATGCAAGACAACAATTCAACAAAATATGTAATTGCTATATGACATAGTCCTGCAGGTTTGCATGGGCAACTGCCCATGGCAGAAAATTAATTATTCAAACATCAAGCCTGTGAGGTCTGTTCAGTTCATTTGCTTTTCAGCAATAAATTGCCCCACAATATTCACAGCTTTTTCATAAAGTTGTTCACAGTTGTTGAGGTTTACCAAATCCTGTGGTATTTCAGCAGTCAACATCTCTAAAAGTTCAGGGGGTGCATTAATTCTGACATCTGGTACTTCAACCTGGGTCAGGTGTACTTCTTCTATACTGTTTTCTTCCTCTGAAGTGTTGTGTAAGTGCAGGTCTGTTAGATGATTGTTTAGTTCATGCAGCTGAGTATAGTTTGACTCTGTTGAAAGGCTATGATTGTTATGGGCTTTTATGTGGTCAGACAACATATTATTGATAAACTTTTTAAAAACCCAATGCAAGCAGAATAAATCCGTATCATTTAGTGGATCAAGCAAGCACATATTTTCTAAGTTGTAAAAAACTGATCTGAACGTGGAACTAATTAATCTGTTTATGTCTCTCCACAAGCGCTCAATCCTTTCATTGTGGACGGAGCTTCCTCTTATTACAGATGCTGCTGTTCTATGATGATCTGTCATAACTTGCCACACTTTCTGATTTTCACCACCAAGATCTGTTCTAACATGTATGGGCCATCCATGCACATGTACTGAGTTTTGAAACAAAGAATAAACTGTATCTGATTTGTTATTGGTGGAACAAGCAAGAAATAAAATAAGCCTACTAAACCCATCTATCGCTCCATGGATCACAAGCTTCCACCTAATCAGTTTATGCAATCCATCTAAGTGCCAGACATAATTCGGGCAGGGTGAATAATACACTCTCCTTGAGATGGTTGGTCTTTTTCTCACTGCAATCCCTTCGGGATCAACTTCATGAAGTATTGTTCTAAGGCGATGTCTCTGAACATATATTCCACGTGCTCTTAAGTGACCATTTATGAAAACTTCACCTGCATGCATGTGACACTTTTTAATATCTTTTATCTCCTCTTTCAATGTAGCATCATTAATGCTGGTGAATTTCTGCCATGAAATCCCATTTGCATCCATCAGTCTATAGACCATATTTCGACTGATATCCAATCGTCTTGCAATTTCAGATATGGTCAGCCTTAACTCAAACAATCTCTTTATATTATTAACTAGAACTCCCTAAAAATAAGGAAAAAATTGTTATAGATGAAGTGTTTGACTCATAAATTGTCAATACATTGTCTTAAAAGCTATATGCAAAAGTCTGTGTAAAAATAATTAGTGTAAATGCTACAACAGGATTTACAACTAGGGATGAGTAAAATATTTTCAAAGCAAAAAAATGCCTACAGACTCTAATGTATAGTTGAAAAAAGTTGCACATTTTGAAAAATATTGCAAGAAAAACATCCATTGACTTTTGTCAATGTGTTTTCGCAAATTTTCGGTAAAACACGTCAGATTTGTCCAACACTATTTACAAATGTCATTCACATAATGTAAATTTTCTACTTAGGATTACCCATTGGCACATACTACTAGAAAAGTAATTTTTTAGGAAAATTATATATTTAAATAAATCAGTGTTTTACATAGGAGTTTTTATATAGGTCTAGTTTTCCTATAAGTTTTAGTATTTTTTAGAATATCCTATCACTAGCACATTTGCAATTGGTCTTCATTATTTTTTATAGAGTTGGAATTATTTGCATTCCTTTTCTGTCTCTTTTTATATTTCCAATTGGGGTCAGTGACCCTGAAAAACCAAAAAATATTTCTCTGAGAGGCTACAATTTTATTGCTATTGTTATTTGCTATTGCTTAGCTTCCTATTAAGGCTCTCATATTTTCAAATTCCATGCATTTATTTATTTAAACCACTATGTGGTTGCTAGGGTAAGTAATAACATAGAAACCAATTAGCCACTGAAATACCACATTGGGAGAGCTACTAAAACAGAAAGCCTAAATAACTGAAAACAATAAAAATGAAGACCAACTAAAAAATGTCTTTGTATACCAATGTCTACATCATACTAAAAGTTAATATAGGCTTTAGTAAGAGTAGAATCAAGTTAAGAATGTGCCTTTGTAAATAGTGGATAGGAGAGAATGAAAGACAGAATGGCTATTATTAGCAGGTTTTTAGTTGGTCTTCATTTGTATTTTTTATAGATTTTTAATTACTTGCCTTCCACTTCTGCCTCTTTTAAGCTTTTAAATGGAGTCACCAAAATTACTATTGCTCTATGAAGCTCTAATTTTATTATTTTTACTTTCTATTACTTTTACTTTTTTTTTTTTACTTCTACTCAAATCCCAGTCTCTCATTTTACTGCTTGGTTACTAGGGAGAGCTATTTGATTACAACTACAGGACTTTAGCTGTCATTTGCATGCTCCAATGTTCATGCTAGTGGATGCTATAGTTCAAGAAAACTGGAGTCAGATGACTAAAAGCTGCAGTTTGTATATCTGTGCAGCAAAGAGATTATAATCATACTCTCCCTGGATGTTTTATGTCTGAACTAAAACTCTGGGTGGTAAGCAGAAATTATAACTCAATGACAGGTGGGGGCTGCCATGACCTTACAACTGTTACTTAAATAAAACTTGCCAGTGTTACAACTACTACTCCAATTTAGGAAGGGTGAAGGATATGGTTTGTGCTCAGGGTCGGACTGGTGCATTTGGGGCCCTCCAGGTTCCAAACCGTGGGGGCCCCATGCACGCAAGGAATCCTACCGCATGTGCAAAATCCTCCACAGCGTACTACACTTATTTTTCTTTTAGTTAGTTTAGGCTGATCAAGGGAGGGGGTCTGGGCTGGCAGGGGCCCTTGAGAGCAGGGGCTATCATATGCACCTTTGTGGTAATAAACAGATAAAAATAGGGCTTGCTTGTGCCCGCTGATGTTGCACTCTGTTCCCCACACCAGATTTTTAATGCCAGCACAAGAAGCAGAGTGCAGCTTTCCCCAGCGCAAATATGTTTCTTATGTGAGCTCTTGCATGATTTGGTGCTCTTACACTTGTGCACCTAGAAACACAAATGACTCCATGTGAGTTATGCTATTTTTAAACATACCTCAAATTCCTTATTACACAGTGTTATGCTGATGTATAAAGGCTGGAGTGACTGGATGTGTAACATAATAGCCAGAACACTACTTCCTGCTTTTCAGCTCTCTTGCTTTCCACTGGTTGGTTACCAGGCAGTAACCAATCAGGGATTTGAGGGGGGGCACATAGGTCATAACTGTTGCTTTTGAATCTGAGCTGAATGCTGGAGATCAATTGCAAACTCACTGAACAGTTATGTCCCATGTGGCCCCCCTTATAGTCACTGACTAACTCAGAGTTAGAGAGCTGAAAAGCAGGAAGTAGTGTTCTCAGTGCCGATTCTACTTACAGCGCCGCCTGAGGCGGCTCCTCCAATGCCGCCCCTCCCTCGCCGGCAGGAACACTAATGCGAAGAGCGTAATTGTGCTCTCTCGCAATAGTAAAGCCGAATTTCCGGTTTAAAAACCGGAAATTCGGCTCTTAAAGGTACCAGGAGCGGCTTTTTGCCGCCCCTGGAAACCTCTCCTGCGTTGCCGCCTGAGGCGAGTTTCTCAACTCGCCTCATTGGCGGCGTGCCCCTGAGTGTTCTGGCTATTATGTTACACATCCAGTAACTCCAGCCTTTATACATTACATTTTTGGCTAACTAACTATATTAGATACATTTTTTATTTTGCACAGCCTATCTATTTACCCACTTTTATTTATACACTGAACTGATCCTTTAATAGAGAAGGGAAGTAATCACTTACGTTATTACAATTGTTAAAGGATTCTGAGAGTGTTAGTTCAGCACATGTCAACAGTCTCATTTTTAAAATCTGATGAGGCTGGGCATTGGAATGCATGACTTCTCCATTTTGTTAGCCTATGCAGTATAAGTTATGAAAGCATGAAAACTAAAAAATATATATAGATGCTTTCATGAAAACTTAAAGGTGTAAGACTATAAAAGAATTCATTTTTAGGTTATTTACACAGTAACTGTTAACATAAAAAATAAAACCTATAATAATAAAACCAAAATAGCCGTATGTCCACCTCTGGCAGCCTAACCAGCTTTTACTTAATCCCGCAGCCAAACTCAAAAACAGCAGCATAGTCTCAACAAGCGGGAGTTTGTATCATAAAATCAGCGTCCCAAGACTGCTCCTATGTATCCCTGGAGGAGCCAATTACCTTCGATCCCCCAACAAATACGCATATTTTTAAACATACCTCAAAATTCCTTATTACACAGTGTTATGCTGATGTATAAAGGCTGGAGTGACTGGATGTGTAACATAATAGCCAGAACACTACTTCCTGCTTTTCAGCTCTCTTGCTTTCCCACTGGTTGGTTACCAGGCAGTAACCAATCAGGGATTTGAGGGGGGGCACATAGGTCATAACTGTTGCTTTTGAATCTGAGCTGAATGCTGGAGATCAATTGCAAAACTCACTGAACAGTTATGTCCCATGTGGCCCCCCTTATAGTCACTGACTAACTCAGAGTTAGAGAGCTGAAAAGCAGGAAGTAGTGTTCTCAGTGCCGATTCTACTTACAGCGCCGCCTGAGGCGCTCCTCCAATGCCGCCCCTCCCTCGCCGGCAGAACACTAATGCGAAGAGCGTAATTGTGCTCTCTCGCAATAGTAAAGCCGAATTTCCGGTTTAAAAAACCCGGAAATTCGGCTCTTAAAGGTACAGGAGCGGCTTTTTGCCGCCCCGGAAACCTCTCCTGCGTTGCCGCCTGAGGCGAGTTTCTCAACTCGCCTCATTGGCGGCGTGCCCCTGAGTGTTCTGGCTATTATGTTACACATCCAGTAACTCCAGCCTTTATACATTACATTTTTGGCTAACTAACTAATTAGATACATTTTTTATTGCACAGCCTATCTATTTACCCACTTTTATTTATACACTGAACTGATCCTTTAATAGAGAAGGAAGTAATCACTTTACAGTTATTACAATTGTTTAAAGGAATTCTGAGAGTGTTAGTTCAGCACATTGTCAACAGCATTTTAAACAATCCTGGTTTTAATGGTTGAATCTAAGACTCTCCATTTTTTTGTTAGCCTATGGAGTTATAGTTATGAAAGCATGAAACTAAAAAATATAAATATAGATGTTTTCATGAAAACTTAAAGGAGAACTGTCATGAGATATAGTAATTTCTATTTTTAGGTATTACACAGTAAAGTTAAAGGAAAACTTTACCCCCAAAATGAATACTTAAGCAAAAGATAGTTTATATCAAATTGAATGACATATTAAAGAATCTTACCAAACTGGAATATATATTTACATAAATATTGCCCTTTTACATCTCTTGCCTTGAACCACCATTTCGTGACTGTATCTGTGCTGCCTCAGAGATCACCTGACCAGAAATACTACAACACTAACTGTAACAGGAAGAAGTGAGGAAGCAAAAGGCAGAACTCTGTCTGTTAATTGGCTCATGTGACCTTACATGTGGTTTGTATGTGTGCACAGTGAATCGTACGATCTCTGGGGGCGGCCCTTATTTTTTAAAATGGCAATTTTCTATTTATGATTACCCAATGGCACATACTACTAAAAAAGTATATTATTATGATAATGGTTCATTTACATGAAGCAGGGTTTTACACATGAGCTGTTTTACTCTGTATCTTTTAATAGAGACCTACATTGTTTGGGGGTATAGTTTTCCTTTAACAATAAAAAATAAAACCTATAACATAATAAAACAATAGCCTTATGTCACCTCTGCAGCCTCAACCAAGCTTTTACTAATCCCATGCAGCCAAACTCAAAAGCAGCATAGTCTGCAACAAGGTGTCCTCATAATCAGCTCCAAGTATGCTCCTATGTATCCCCCTGGAGGAGCCAATTACCTGATTCCCCCAACAAATACGATGTCATAAGGAGATGACCTTTATCAGAAGCCTGCCATTTGCAAGGAATTATGCGGGATTGTGTTTCAATAGGGGCGATTTATCAAAGGTTAAGGCGAATTTTCAAAGGAAAAAACATTGGCATTTCAAGCTATTTTTTGTGTACTTCGACTAGGGAAGAGTCGAAATTCAATTTGAATTTGAAAAAAATTAAAAGATTTGAATATCGAAATTTATCATGTACTGTCTCTTTAAAAATTCGACTTTGGACCATTCATCATCCAAACCTGCCAAATTGCTGTTTTAGCCTATGAAGGGGCCTCCTAGAACCTACTTGGAATCAATTGGTGGACTTTGGGGAAAAACTTTGAATCGGATTTGATCGAATGCAATATTTCTTCGATTAGAACGATTGAAAATTGGCAGAATACAGACCTATTCAAAAGAAAACGGACGATTTGACCGAAAAAAAACCTTTAGCTTAATTTCGGCTGATCTTCTTGAATTCAAAGCTTTTTCAATTCAAAATTCCAACTCTTGATAAATATGCCCACTTAATGTGACATTTGTTCCATTAATAGTTTAACTCTCCCCCCTCAAAAGTTGCTTATAATGGGGATCAGAGAGGAAATATGCCAGTGTGAAAGAATGCTATAAACATAGCTATAATCTCAGTCATAAAGCAGGGCAGGGATGCTTCTTTAATGGGTGTCAGAGAGGAGCTGTGCCAATGTGAAATAAATGTTGTGTTATAAACATATTTAGAATCTCAGCCATACAGCATGAAGTACGGCATACAGGCAGTGTTAGGACAGGCAGAGTATAGCAAACACACAGGGAATATAGTATGTTGTGTACATAATATATTCATACTCCAGCAGTTTTGTGTGAGATTTGATCAGGAGAACAATGCCAGTCAATTAGAGTTTGGGTCTAAGGTGAACAGTACAGGTTTTTACAATACTGTGGGAGATTATAGGTTTGAACAATACATGCCTGAGAAAGACAAGGAGCAGTACTACTGAAAATGATCCTCTACAATCAGTTTGAAAGTTATTTTCTGTCAACCAAACCAGAGGCACAAATTCAGTTCTTCAATTATGCTCCCTGTCTGCAAACAAAGAGGTGTTGCGCACAGATATGATGTTACTACGAGGATGAGGGAGGAGAAATATGACTCAGGAAACATGGGCGGCCTAAGTAAATATTGCTGAACTGAATAGATACAGGTATGGGACCTGTTATCCAGAATGCTCGGGACCTGGAGTTTTACGGATAACGGATCTTTTCTGTAATTTGGGTCTTCATGCCTTAAGTCTACTAGAAATTCATTTAAACATTAAATAAACCCAATAGGCTGGATTTGCTTAAAATACGGATTAATTATCTTAGTTGGGATCAAGGGACAAGCTACTGTTTTATTATTACAGAGAAAAAGGAAATCATTTTTTAAAAATTTGGATTATTTGGATAAAATTGAGTCTATGGGAGACCGTAATTCGGAGCTTTCTGGATATCGGGTTTCCGGATAAGGGATCCTATACCTGTACTACTACTTTCAGATTCTGAAAATGCTTGATCTGGAGAGCTGTTAGAAATGAGTGAGAAGAAAGTGTTTATAACACACATTTTATTGTAGTAATTAATGTTATATATCTGTGAGAAAATGGTATGGTTTATAGTTCATGGCAGTTCTCCTTTAAACCAAGTAATACCTGTGAAAAGAATAATTCTTGGGCACATTTGCACTACAGTACCAAAGAGTCTAATGAGTGCTTTATTCAAATGTATAGGCATGCTATAAAATCCTCACACCCACTTGCTTACATTTATCAGCTAGAAATCAGTAATCATGTACAATAACATTAAAACAAAAACCTGATCATGTGCTCTCACCTCAGAAGATGCCATATTTGAACACTGATGTGGAAGTATGCTGGAGCTCTTGAGAAAGCAGCACTAGCTGATCTAAAAGAGGTGGCTATTGATGTGTAGATCATATTACATTTAGAAGAAAGCTTTTGATTGGAAAATAAAATCATGCAGTGGATTGGTAACAGGAGACAATAGGGGTGGGGGGAAACTAATAACACGAGCCGTGATTTGTTCATTGTTAGTAAATTTTAATTGGTTTTCAAAATTCTTACAAAATGATAAAAAATAATGCTACATTGACAAAATAAATCTGATAGCACAAAACTGATAAAGTAATCTTACTACATAGTTTGTATCAGAATATTAGTTAACAAAATTAATTAGATGATATACTGTAGATATCTGAAGAACAGACACTGATGTTTATCCATTTTGTCAAACAAAAGAGATAATGTGAAAACATACATATCTTTTAAGTAAAGATGGTTGTACATAATGTATTTGGTGAAACTAAAAGCTGTATGTTCTTTTGTAAAACAACAAAAGTTGAGCAAAATGTGTTGGAAGTTGAGCAAAACATGTTTGTGCTACAAAAAAGTAATTTGCACTTTTGTTACAATACAATAGATATATTATATGTACACAATTTATTTTTGCTAACTATTATCAGTTTTGTTCCACAATACATATTTAAGCAAGACTACATATATTTTGTGGCACAAAATCCATGTTCTCATTAATTCTGTCCAAATGATGCAGAAAATCCTATTAACAGATTAATTTTGCTTACAAAATGTACTTTTTGTCAACATAATGTACATGGGACAAACGGCACCCCATATTTTACGTGTTTCAAGAGGCCCATAAAATAAGTTGATCCAAGAAAACCATGTATTTTTCTATAAAGTAAACATTTTGATGAAGTTTTAAGTAACTATGTCTTTTTACTCCAAACTACCAAACTAAGGACACTATGTGGGGAGCTTTTAAATGCTCCACACTCCTAACCCAGAAATGATGCATAGTGTAGAATCTACAGCACTTAAAGTTGTTCACCTTTAAATTAACTTTTGGGGACAGATTCACTAAAGGGTGAAGTGGCTAATGCTAGCGACATTTCGCCAGTGTTGCCACCCACAGGGACATTGCCAATTCACTAAAACAGGCACAGGCGCCAATTCGCTAGCAAAGGAGACAGTCGCTAGCATTCATTTACACTCTGTCACCAGGCGACTTTTCGCAAATGGCCAAAAATGCATGAAAAAATCGTGAAACACGAAAATTTACACCCATGTTAATTCTGGATGAGCGTCCGATAAGTGTCTTGCGTCAATTTTGACGACGGCAAGTCAATGGGCGTCCGAATATTGTTGATGCTCGCGATATTGACGCAAGCAACTTTTTGAAAGCGAGTCCAAACTTTTTTTGACGCCGACGAATTTATTCTCCCATCACTAGTAATTAGTTTTCTCCAGACATCTTATAATATATGGAACATTCATTTTACAGTGGGCTCATGTGTAGGACATTATATTAAATCTCTTGTCTTTATTAAGGTTCCCTGGACATGTGTAATATAAACCGGTAACTTAAACCATTTGCAGCAACATTTATAATAAAGACGTCCATACAACTTTAAATTTCCGCCCTATGCAAATTGACCTAAACACAAGATCACTAACTAAGTTTGCTGGGCACAAAAGCGCATCTTTGCTGTGAAATGCTCGCACAGCCGAAGTTACGCTAGCGAAAAATCGCCAACGTTCAATGCCCGGGACGAAACTTTGCATTTTAGTGAATAAGTGTATTTGTAGTGCATTTGCGCCTGGCGAAGTGGTGCGAGGGGTACGAAGCTGACGCTGGCTAAAATCCCCCCCCCTAGTAAGATGTAGCAAGTGATATTCAGAGATACTTTGCAATTGATTTTCATTTTTTATTATTTGGGGGTATTTTTATTCAGTAGCTCTAAATTTACAATTTCAGCAATCTGGTTGCTAGGGTACAAGATGACCAGCATACTAATGGGGGGATTTAATAAAAGTTGGTAACGGAAAAATATTCACATTTCAAAAACTAGGCCTTATTTTCCTTTGCGTGAATTTAATATAGCTTTAGTGAACCTGGAAAGTGTTTAGCAACCTCTTCTGACAATGGAAGAAGGTTTGCGAATTTTATAGTTTGTGCCATTGCGCAGTGAATGTAATAAAAGTTCTTACTGAAAAAGTGGTTTGGGAGAATGTAATAAAAGTCGGTAACAGAAAAAATATTTGCAATGCAAAACGTTATGTCTTTGCGTGAACAATTTTTCCTTTGCGCAAATTAAATATAGCTTTTGCGAACCCAGAAACTTGAATGACCTCTTCTGACAGTGGAAGAATCTTTGCAAATATTTTAGTTAGCTTTTATTACATTCCCCTCGATATGTTTGCTTCAAAAGATTATGATGCCTTCCAGCACTTCTTAAAAGTGCGTAATTAAAATTCGCAATGCAATAACCATTTAAGGAAGATTTATTGTGAAATGCAATTTTTTATTCTTTGGGAATGTTATTTTTTGCGATTTTTATTACATTCCCCCATAAGTCTATAGTGTATTTAAAATCAAGCCCCCAGCAAACAGTATGACCGAGTAGTAAGAGCCTATTGCAGTGAGCTTACATATTTTGGCCAAAGTGTTTTACTAACACCTCATTTTTGATAAATGATAATGGTTCATCTTTAAGCATCAGTGGCCCTTTAAAGCCCCATTGTATTACCTTGGCTTCAGCTCAGTCTTATTTGCCGTCCCCAGTTTCATTGTAGAATCTATTCTCAGTCTCAATTCAAATGGCTCAGCCTTGATGTATTCGGACAAGGTGGTCTCAGTCACAACATGATTCAAGGCACGAAAGAAATGTGTAACTTCCAACATTCCCCTTTACACTTTCTAAATAAAGTAGCAGTGTCTGTCCCAAATCTCTGCAGTCCTTACAGTGATCTACCCCCAACTAATGTTTTGCATAATGAAACATACATTCATTAAAAATGGTCATGGTTCTAAATTGAAAGACATATTTCTTTATCTCTTGGTTCTGACCTTCAAAACAATTTAGCAGAAGTTCATTCTTTGCCAGGTCTGTAAATCAGCAGGATTCATTTGTATGTATATATTGGTCAATACAGGTTAAGTGGAAGGTTGCTTAGAATGATACTTTCTTTCATTAAGCAAACTATAACTCAAATGTACTAAGCGGCGAAAATTCGCCAGTGATGACTTCGCAGGCAGCGCAACACTTCGCCAGGTGAAAATTCACTCAGACAACGCTAATTCACTAACAAGCAAAGTTGCGTTCAGGGCACCGAATGCTGGCGAATTTGCACTAGCGTTAATTTGGCTAGCAGAGCGAAGTTGCGCTAGCATTGGTTAATTTGCATGCAGCGGGAAGTTAAAGTTGAATAGACATATATGTTGCAGCAAATACATTACATTACACAAGCCCAGGGAAGCTTAATAAAATAAAATAGAGTTGTTATATTGCCCTACATATGACCCCAGTGTATAGTTTATGTGCCATATGTTAGGAAATGTAGGGGGGAAGCCAACTACCCCAAAAAATGTTTACGCTCTTTTGCAGCCTATCACCCTGAAAAAAGGAAAAGACGCCAGTGTTTTGTGGGACTTAGAAAGATTTTCAACTAAAGTTTGAGGATTTCCTATCTACTCTATTGCACTTCGCCTGGTCTGAGGTGGCGAAGGCAAGTCTGGCGCAAGAGATAACGTTCAGTGAAATCCGCACCTTAGTGAATTTGCGCAGTTACGTCCCTTTGCCAGAGCGCAACTTTGCCTGGCGATTGAGTGCGAATGATCGACAGCGTCAGTCTCTTTCACTAGTGAACTTACGCCTGCGGCCTTAAGTAAATTTTCGTATGATATTCGGTACCTGTGTGGTGGAAAAAGAGCCGACCGATATCGGTAAAAGACTTCAATATCGTCGGCTCGTAGATCGGTCTGGATGGAAAATCTTGATCAGGGGCCTTTGAAGGAACCCAAACATCAGCCATTGTTCATGCTGAATTTACAGGTAGAATTCTATTTTCTGTCTGTATATCTGACGATTCAGCAGTACACATAGGTATTGAAACAAACGATCTTTAATGGAAAAATCTTTTCCAAGAAAGATCGTAATTGTTACATCTATGTCCACCTTTATTCACAGCTCACAGGGACCCTTCCCAGGGACAATTTGCCACAGGACAGAAGGTCCTGAAACGGCGTCTGTCCCCGTGGGACGGGGACCGGTGGTAACCTTACCTTGTGGTGTTTCTGTTGTTCATTATCTGTATCTTGATTGAGTGCTTAACTCTTTAACCGCCAAGCACGTACGTCGTACATGCTGGTGGTCCGGGCATATTGGGCATCAAACTGTTCTGTAGACCCTTGATGTCAATAATTAGGGTGTTGTCAGTTGTATGTAAGAATTTAGGGGAGAGAAATGTGGCCAATTTAATATTTTTAGACGATTTTCAGAAATTTCGTAAAAACCTCTACGTTTAGAAAAGCTTTTCAGTTTGGTAGCTTGGTGTAGAAGGACTTCTTTATCTTTGTTGGATTCATCAGAATGTGTACTTTCCAAAAATATATGGTTTTGGGGGGTCTTTGTGCTGTTAGGAAGGTCCTGTGTCACATAATATGCAGTCACAGGCCTTTGTTCACAGAAGGCAAATCGGCAGCCGAGAAAATTCATATGCAGTATTTTTATTTGGGGTCCGCACATGCCAGCTGCTTTGTTATATCTATGCATATTGGGTATCAAACTGTTCAGTAGACACTTGGCTTAAATATTTAGAGTGTTTTACAATTGTATGTGAGAAATTGGGTTTTGAGGGTCTTTGTGCTGTTAAGAGGGTCTTGTGTCACATAATACACAGTCCCGGGTCTTTGTTCACAGAAGGTGAATTGGCAGAGGAAAAAATTCATATGCACTATTTTTATTTGTTATTTAGGGTGTTTTCCAATTGTTTGTAAGAAATTGGGTGAAATAAATGCGGCCAATTGCAATATTTTTAGGCGATTTTCACTAAATCTATTTATCACTAAATTTAGGAAATGTTTGCAACTTGATGCTTTGGAGTAGAAAGACGTGCATACCCAATTTGGATTCTGGGGAATGTGTACTTTCTGAAAATATATGGTTTTCTAGGGGGAACAAACTTTTTTTCTACCTTTGTCCCCCCCCCAAAAACTATGTAAATGTGCTGATTTTGCATTACCTGAAATGACAGACCGTTTGGGCGTTTTCATTTTGGGGCCCCTATATGCCTCCCTATAAACCTATACATATTAGGCATAAAACTGTTCAGAGGCTTTGATATTTGGGGTGATTTGTCATGATACCTAAAAGTATGTTTGGAAATACGATGCTGCAGGGTGGAAATTTTGAATTGATTTTTGGAAATTTCATCAAAATCACTAAATTTAGGAAAGGTTTGTGGCTTGGTGCTTTGGAGTAGAAAGACATGCATACCCAATTTAGATTCGGAGGAATGTGTACTTTCCAAAAATATGTGGTTTTCTAAGGTGAACATACTCCTTTCTATCTTTGCCCCCCCCAAAAAAAACTATGTAAATGTGGTTATTTTGCAGTATCTGGAATAATAGAACTGATAGCTCAAATGGGGTGTCTACATCTTGGGGCCCCTATATGCCACATGCTTAGGTAAACCTATACATATTGGGCATCAAACTGTTCAGTGGACTCCTGGCAATCATTTTTAGGGTGTTTTACGTTGATACCTAATGATGTGTGGGAGATATGATGCTGTAGATTGGAAGCTTTGAGGTCATTTTTCAAAAAATTCACCAATTCACCAATACAAAATATACCTGTATGAAAGAATTGCAACTTGGTAGTTTGGCCTACATAGATATATTTACCCATTTTTTGATTTGCCAGAATCTGCTCTTTCTAATAATGCATAGTTTTCTAGGGTAAACCTGTTAGAGGAGTGTGTGGCCTTGAAATCAGAAGTATGCTGTTTTGTGGAGCGGTGCTTTGGAAATTTGGTAGTGTACTACTTTAGAGGTTTTGATCTATACAAGTGAGAAATCTCCATAAAACTATTTATATTTGGTATTGCAGCATTCACGAGATATAGACCTTTCCAAATCTGCTGTGTTCTCATACATTACATAAATGATGTTTCTGATATATGTGATTGTACTTTGTGAAACATGATTTTTTTTCATTTTATTAGACACTTAGACGCCTATATCTTTTTACAGAAGTGGAATTACACCAAAATCTATCATATTTTGAAAGCTCAGGTTGTCCTGAAAAAACAATATATTGTTTCCCTGACTAAGCTAAAAGACCCCCCAGGAATGGTCCTTAAAGTGAAAGTCTACAAAAAATCTAAAAACTGCTTGGCAAAGGACAAATCTGCTGGCAGGGAAAGTGTTAAAGGGATTCTATCTATCTATCCCGAAGCTCATTTTTCAAAACACATCAGTTAATAGTGATACTACAGCAGAATTCTGGTCTGTAATCCATTATTCAAAAAAGCAAACAGGTTTTTTTTAGATTTAATTTTGAAATCTGACATGGAGCTAGACATATTGTCAGTTTCCCAGGTGCCCCCAGCCATGTGCTCTGATGAACTCCAGTCATTCTTCACTGCTGAACTTCAGGTTGTAGTGGTTAACCACCCCTTTCTTCTGTCCCAGCAGTCTAATAATGGGAAAGTAACCATATAACAGCTCTCTGACACAATATAACAACTCCTTGGTACATATGAGAATAGCACTCAATAGTAAAACTCCAAGTCCCACTGTGACTCCTCCAGTTACATTGAGCAGGAGGATCAATATGTAATGTTTCTGATATTAATTATTAAGTCTCTTGACTCATATTGATCATATGAAGCAGCCCTTTCAGAGATACAGACATGGAGACATTTAAGGAGTTCCTGAACAAACCTTCTCATGCATGTTAACTGCTCATTCCTATACTAGATATATGCAGTTCCCCCCCCCCCCAAAAAAAGTGTGTTAATGTATATTAAATTTGGTCTTTCAATGCTTTCCTACTGGGTTTTGAGCAACTTCATAGAACCTCTTAAAATGGGCTAAATATGGCCATACACAGGCCGATAAAAGCTACTGACAGATCAAGTCGACAGCTTATAGGCCAGTGTATGGGCCCTCTGAAGGGCCCCAGACCAGTTTCTCACAAACAATCAGCCAGATGTGGAACAGGCGGGTTTTAGAATCCCATCAGATTGAGGACCACAAAGGTTCATTGATGGGCTCCTCACTCCAACTAACTGCATTCCTGTCTTTGCGATCCGATCGTGTGGGGCCTGATCAGCCCGATACTGACCACTTGTGGTGGGCATATTGGGGCTAGATCCACTCTTCTGGTAACCTCTCCAAACAAGCTGGTCTACCCAAGTATGGCCACCTTTAGTTTACCAGCATTTGTTTAGAAATTGATGTATTATAGAACCATGAATGTATTACATATAACGTATAACGTATTATTCTGAATTTACTCTTTATTAGCATCTGATATGTATTTCCTGGAGCACACAAACATAATCATTATCTCTAAACATTGCTTGAAATAGCAATTCAGCTTCAGTTTGAGAAATACCAGTTAATCTAAATGAGTAATATAAAACAGAAGAGATACATGAGGTCAGTCAATCCAGCAAATACTTTGGAACTCAAATGTCAGGCAAAGGTGTAAGCATAAAATATCCTCTCAAAATATCTTATTTATAGAGTATTCCTTCACCACATTAAATACAGATCTATACAGTATAGTGAACACGTACTTATTAACAGCATTACACATTTCTTGCACATGATCCAAACATTGACATCGTTTTTGACCAAGCTCTTGCTAATTTAGATTTTCCAAAGATCAGAATTAAGGCTTGCCCTGACGGAATGAACATGGTACCAGACCAAAGCACCGTGTGCAATACAGCTCCCAGATCAAGCGCAACTAGATAGAGACAACCAAATACTGTGAAGAAAATCAGGTTCAAAATTAAAAGAAGCAACATTGTCCTGAATGCTTTCACGTGGCTTTTCAACTGTGGGCTCCAGAATTCAGAAATGTGCTGTCTCATCCTCTGAACATGCCTCAGAAGAGATATCAGACAGATCCCGATGCAGAGAGACGTTACAACGAAAGGCAAAGCGCTTCCAAAAATAATGTTAAAAGACATGTAGCGTATATCATATTTAAATATATAATCCTGATAAATACTCGTATCATTTGGTTTGGTTATTTGGACGGCCCAAATAACTGGAAGATTAATTACCCATGAAATCAGAACTGAAACCAATAGGAACAGGGTAACCACAAACGAGATTCTTCTTTGTAAATAAATCAAGATTTGACATGAGAAGTTGACCAGTCTCAAGCAATAGTAGACGGACAGGCAGGCAGTCATCCAAAATGAGAAGTGAATGGAGAAGAAGAGTATAATAGTAATGGCCAAAGAGAATTCTTTGTCAAACAGGATGTATAGCCCATAGGTAACAAATGTTATATCAAATGCTAGCAGGCTCAGCAGGAGAACATTGCAACAGGCCATGGTGAGAAGGATTCTGTCACACTCTTTCTTTCTGTAGCTCAGATACACGGCTACAATGGATGCGTTTAAGATGAATCCACATGGCCATGCTATTATAAGGACGACTGCCCAATATATTTGTAGTCTTGTCGGCATTTTCTGGAAGCAAGTTTCTCTGACAGCAAGTTTCTCTGACAGAAGTACAATATTATGTGCATCCGAGCTTTGCAGGAAAACACAAGGAAATGATTCAACGCAGATTAGAGACAACAGGGTGAATAAAAATGCAAATATGCCTAGTATCTTATTCCCTTGCAAATTAGTATCTCAAAAACATTGGACATATATAGTTTTGTTTTTTTATAATCTGATATTTGTGTGTAACCCTTCAGGGACAAAGTCATATTCACACACAATGAGGTTCTTTTGTCCTACACACGACTCCTGAAACTGTAGCTATCTATATTAGAGCTGTCCAACTGTCCATTTTATGGTTCCATACCTCTCCACAAGCTCCGCTTACTTTGTTTAATAACATTGCTACAGGCTATATTTTGTATCACACTTTACCATTGCGTTTTTTTCACCATTATTTTTTGGCAGGACTAATCCGTTATTTTAACCTATGCGCTAACTTGTTTTATGTTTGAAAAATAAATAATTGACCTAGACAATCTCCCCTCCCAATAAAAATATGAAATTTTTATATATTTTCTTGAGGAGAAAGAAATATCACCAATAATAGAAAATGCCAAAACTAGGGATGCACTGAATCTGGGAATCCGTTCAGGATTCGGCTTTTTCAGCAGGATTCAGATTTGGCTGAATCGAAGTGCGGAACCGAATCCAAATCCTAAAATTCTGTGTCACACAAACAAACAAAAGATAGCTCGTAGTACGAGTTGATCCAGGGACTGGTCCAATTGCCATCTTGGAGTCCTGGAGGAAAATAGTGCATACAAATATGGCTGACACTTTAGCTGCTGCAATGCAAAGAATACTGCCTGTGTTGTACATGTTGCAAGAAAACCATGTATTTTTCTATAAAGTAACAATATGGTGAAGTTTTAAGGTAACTATGTCTTTATACTCCAAACTACCAAACTAAGGAAACTTTGTGGGGAGCTTTTGAATGCTCCACACTCCTAACCCAGAAATGATGCATATTGTGGGTGTGTGTTTGGATGCTGGGTTTTCATTTGGAGGGGTTGAACTTGATGGACTTTGTCTTTTTTCAACCCAATTTAACTATGTAAATATGTAGAATCTATAGTCTGTAGCACTTAAAGTGGTTGTTCACCTTTAAATTAACTTTTAGTATAATATAGAAAATTATATTCTGAGACACTTTGCAATTGGTTTTTATTTTTTATATTTAGCTTTTTATTCAGCAGCTCTGAATTTGCAATTTCAGCAATCTGGTTGCTAGGGACCAAGATGACCAGCTATTAGAACCGATAAAAAGTCATTTATCAACACTGGGCAAATTTGCCCATGGGCTTTTACCTATAGCAACCAATCAGTGATTAGCTTTTTTTTTTTTCAAACCAAAAAGTTTTTATTGATTTTCATTCACAAGACAAGGGGGAGGGGGGGGGGGGTGGGTATGCTCCCGCCTGGGAGACACAGACCAATAACAGTACCGTTCATCAGTTACAAAAAATGCATACAGAGTACCCCATGACCAACAGATACAAGTTTTATTCACCTACAACAGAAATGCCCTCAGCATCAGTCCATGGGCGCCAAATTTTATCAAACTTGTCCGGACAGCCCCTAGACAGGTAGGTAAGTTTGATCAGGGGAAGAACATTATTCACTTGCTTACGCCACATTGTCAGTGTGGGAGGTCTGGGCCCCATCCATCTCAATATAATACACTTTTTCGCATAATATAACAGTCCTCTAGTGAGAAGGTGTAAGAGTTTCCCATGAATCCCTCTAAAATTCCCAACAGACAGGAGTGAGGATTAAGCAATGGGGGGAGAGCCAGTTGTGTCGTAAGATGCGTTGTGACCGCTCTCCAAAAAGCTTGTATGTGGGGGCATTGCCACGTCATGTGGAGAAAGTTGGCCTGTTCCGCCTGACACCTATGGCAGTTGCCATTTGCCCTACTGCCAAACCTGTGTAGCTTAGCCGGTGTTAGGTAGACCTGGTGGAGGAACTTGTATTGTATCAGTCTATCTCGAGAGGATACTAAAAAGTGATAGAGATTGTCAGTCACCTCTTCCCACTGGTCCTCCTCCAGGTCTCCTAAAGTGTCACGCCATTTAAGATAAGTGCGGTGGAACGGGGCCACAGGGGCACGAACCAGCAGCCAATAGATACGGGATACCAATTTAGCTGGCGTTTCCGTCTGGACTAGTTCCAACAGTGGGTAGTCCTCGGTTACCAGTAGTTGGGAGTGAAACTGTGACAAAAAGGCCTCTCTCAATTGAAAGTATGCATGGAGTCTCAGATTAGGAACCGTCATTTTGTCTCTAAGCACAGTGTAAGATATAAACATATTATCCTCTAAGACATCCGACAAAGATTTAATGCCCCCTAATGGCCAGTCTTGGAAGTTAATGATTAGCTTTTTAAAGCCAGCTGCAAGAAGAACAATGAATGCAGCAATCTGATTGGTTGCTATAGGTAACAGCCCATGGGCAAATGTGCCCAGCGTTGATAAATGAGCCCCATTATTTGTACATAAAAAGGAGAAAAATTGCCAGTGCACAGTTCGCCTTTAAAATGTACCAGACTTTGGACAAAATATGTTAGCTCACGAGCCACTATAAGACCCCTCATTTAACATGAGCTCTACATTGCCTATTGACATACTAATGGGGGGATTTAATCAAAGTTGGTAACGGAAAAATGTTCACAATTCAAAAACTAGGCCTTTGCGTAAATTTAATATAGCTTTAGTGCACCTGGAAACTGTTTATCGACCCCTTCTGACAATGGAAGAAGGTTTGCTAAATTTCTAGTTGGTGCCAATTGCAGTGAATGTAATAAAACTTCTTACTGAAAAAATTGTTTGGGAGAATGTAATAAAAGTCGGTAACAGAAAAAA